>NW_023412049.1:36944-85263 GCF_903995425.1 Onychomys torridus
AGAGAGATTCACCACCACTAGCAGGGCAGGAGTCATCCAAGCATTGCTGTCTGCCAGTGATTCCTAAGGTTTCTGAGATCCCAGTTGCATGGGTGGCACCCAGATGTGCAGTATAGCCTGAGAGCTTTAGGAGGCAATGTATTAGGACACAGACTGTCCCTTTCCTGACAGCACGGTGTGAGGAAAGTTTGATGAATCTGATGACCAAGTTTTGTCCTGCATGACAATATGAAAGTCTGAATCATCCAGGAATTGCCTTGGGCAACCCCCCTCACCACCTGTGTGACTGTGTATAGTACCAGTTTTCCTCTGGCTCTGACAAAAGAGGACTGAAGTCTCTGAGGCCAAATTGCATTCTGTGCAACTGTGAATGAGCTCAACAAGATTGTCTTGTGCAGGGAGGCAGAAGAAATCAACTGACCTCTGAGACACTCCCTACTTATAAAGGGGTGGGAGAATTGATAGCCACAAGTAGGTGAGACTACACTGGGCTTTCCAATCCTGCTTGGGCAGATTCTCATCTGCCAGTCACTTCCTGAACATCCTTCTGTGTGTCAGGTTTGACTGAGATGAAGTACTGTGTAGGCCAGTCACTGTCACTTGGCTTCTGGAATTGGATATTCCTAAGAGAGTTAACCTTGGCTAGCATGACTTGTCAGTGTAATACAACATCTAAGACAGCACAGTAAACCTCATGTTACTCTTTTGTTCTGCGGTCAAACAAGTATACTTCCTAAACTCATTTCCTAGAAACTTTTATTTCCAATCTAATTGATTAGAGATCTTAGGAAGGGAAGAGCCATTCCCTGGGTTGTTTTTGAAAAGTGAGTATTGAACTCCTTACACATAAGTAATGAAAAGTTTCTAATGAGGCAGAGAGAGATCTCTGGTTTTATAAGTACGAGGTATTGAATGGCATGCCCTGTGTCCATGGGAATGCTCCTGGAAAGGGCAATCATTGGTTAATTGGGGAAGATCTCAGGAGCACATAGGTGAGTGCTATTGGCAGTGACCATAACACTACCTTCCCTGAACATTCTATTGTAACCTGGAGAGCCCTGAGCATGCTCTCTGATGCCAACACTGTTGAGGCAACACCAACTGCCATTTGGGGCATTTGAACAGTGCCTCTGGGATTCACAAAGACATGTTGGTGAGACTGAGAAAGCTACTTGGGAGAGTGAATGGACAGCCTAGAGAAGAGAGAGAGGCAGAGGGAAGCTGGCCATCTGTCTCAGGGTAAAACATCAAGAAATAAATGTTCCAGGGGAAGATACAATGGGTCTTGTGCACAGAGTGGAGAGCTTCCTAGAGGAGGTAGGACTTGATCTGGGCCTTCATGTAATGGAGCTCAACAGCTGGGAGCCTCTGGGGAACAATGGACCTATGCTGCTCCTCTAGGTTCCCAAATAGCAGACACAGAGAAGGATTTCTGAGGGTTAGTTTGGCAAAGATCCAGGAATTATCAAATCTTTAGCTACTGCGCTTGGGAAGCTCCTTAATTTCATTCAGAGTGGAAACTGGTTAGCAAGAGGACCAGGATGATAGATGAAAAACCTGTCATGATAGGGTGTTACTGTACTTCATCCTCAGAAGATTCCTTTATGTTCCATGGATATCTGATGCTATTGACAGGTAGATTAACTCCCCTGGGCCTTCCCCAAGGTCCCAGCCATTCAATTCCTCTTGGAACTATACACAGACACTCAAGGCTTGGTGCTGCTCAGCACTATGGACTCCTGGACTTTTCTGTACTGCATCAGATATGAGCTGAGTTTGTACTCCAAACCAGCATGGCTTCCAGGGACGATGGTACTGCAGTGTGTGTTGAGGCACATATCTAGCCATTGTGGTGGTGGACCTGGATATGGCACATGTGCTCCAGCTTGAAGATAGCTGCCCTGTTCTTTCAGGGCTACTAAGGTTCCAAGCACTTCCTCTTCCTCAGCCCTATACTTGGGACTTATTGTAAGTATTACAGCTGTAGGGGGAATGGGTTCCCCAACAGAAGTGTTATAACTCTGCCCCAGTAGGCAAGGTTTCCCCAGTGCAAATTTAACAGCTCTGCTCTGGTAGGGGGAGGTTTCCCAATGCAGTGATACAGCTCTACTCTGAAAGGTATCCTGGCAATCAAGAAACAAGAAATACCACAAAGTCACACCACACAACATAACTCACACAAGATACTTATTGAGAGGGAAACCTCAAGACAGTGGCTCCTCTCCTTTTGTGAAAGTCACAGGGAACTGAGCAGAAGGCAGTCTATACATGGGGTTTCTTGGAGGTGTGGAGCTTTCCATTTTGGTGTAGGATTGATGACAATTTTGTGAACTGATTTGGGGACAAACTCAAAAGGTGATAGGATTTTTTTTCTGGCCCTGGTCATGGGCTTGTAATCAAATAAGGGTCAAAATGTTCTTTCCTTGCCCTGGTCTCAGGGCCTTCATGGTCAAGTTCTTTCCTTGGCTCTTTTACCCTACACTTAGCATTACCTTTCCTGGCCATATGACATTCAACTACATAAATATTTTTTTTAATCTACCTCCAAGAACAAGGAAGGCATCACTTCAACTCTCCCCTCAATAAGCAGGATCAGGAGATGAACAAGTTGAAGAAACTGACCATTCAGCTAGAGATGATGACCTGTTAAAGGAATGAACAGCATTGAATCTTGGGCCATTATACTAATAATGATTTGAACAGCAGGTAGTCATTATGCCTAGTTCTCTGTGGACTGTCTTCAAACCACTGTGTCAAGCACAGCTTTCCTCAGGGACAGGAGGATGAACTCTTTGGTGTCCTCATGCACAAACTAATTTTCCTGAGTGCTTCTGAGAGGCAGAAATTGATGCCTGGTTGGGGGTGAGATCGGGATGCTATATATTCTTCATCGTGATGAGCTGAGCCTGTGGCCTATAACACAGCCTGGGTATAGGAGCAGTAGTTTGCGACTGCTAAACATGAATTTCAAGATGAGAACAGGAATAGGCAGAGTGCTGGAGAGGTCCCCAGAAATCCACAATGATACATCCTCTGTAGACTGCTGGCAATGGTCCAGAGATATCCTGATCTGACCTAGTCTGGTGATCAGATGGCCAAACACCCTAACAGTCTTGCTGGAACTCTCATCCAAAAACAGATGGAAGCAGATGCAGAGATTCTTGGCCCGGCTCCAGGTGGAGCTCCAGGAGTCCAATTGTCAAGAAATAGGAGGGAATGTAAGAGTGTGAATTGTTGAGACCAAGATTGGAAAAGCACAGGGACAAATAGCCAAACTAATGGAAGCACATGAATTATGAACCAAAGGCTGTGGAGCCCCCAGCTGGATCAGGACCTCTGGATAAGTGAGCCAGTTGAATAGCTTGAACTGTTTGGGAGGCACCCAGTCTGTCGGACCGGGACCTGTCCTTAGTGCATGAGCTGGCTCTTTGGAACCTTGGGCTTACACAGGGACACTTTGCTCAGCCAGGTAGGAGGGGACTGGACCTGCCTGGACTGAAGCTACCAGGTTAGCTGAATCCCCAGGGGAGTCTTGGCCCTGGGGGAGATGGGAATGGAGGGGAGAGGCTGGGGGGAATGTGGAGGTCGGAGGACAGGAGAACCCATGACTGATGTGTAAAATTAAAACACAAATATAATAAATTTAAAAAAATGGAAAAATGAAAAAAAAGATGGCTTGACAGGTGTTGGGCTTGTGAGGAATGTAGGGTGTTGTGAATTTATGATGAGTCTTTGTACTTGACCAGCTGGTGATTGTGCTGATGGATCTTTGTAGAGTGGTCTCATAGTAGGGATGGTGATTGTTAGGATACCAAAGGAGGGGAATTATAGGAGAGAGTGAAAAAGAAAAAGGACTAATCAGAAGGTAACCTGGTCAAAGCCATACTTTGTTTGCAATGAGTGTGAAGGTGGTTTGTATTATGTGTACTTAGACACAATGGTGATATTCAACTGCAGTTCTGTCCAGGTAAGTGTGACCCTCAGCTGAAGAGTCAGTGAGAAAGCAGTAGGCTGAGATGTCCTCAAAGACAAGCACATCTGCAACAGGGCAAGTTTTATTAAGAATTGGTAATTTAGTTCTCATTTTGGTCGGTGGTTAAGAGGACTAAGAAACATGTGTCAATTTTCATTGTTTATGTACAAGAATGTTGACAATCTGTTGAGGATTCTCTTTGCTTCAGTGTCAGGAATGATGAATTTCAGTGTGTGTGTGTGTGTGTGTGTGTGTGTGTGTGTGTGTGTGTGTGTAGATGAGAGGACCAATTTGTGGAGTTGCTTCTCTCCTTCGACCATTTGTGCTCTGGATTTTGAACTTAGGTCATCATGTTGGGAGGCAGGACTGTTTAGCCAATTGTCTCTACATGTGTTTCATTTTTAATTATAAGATTCATGAAAATTGGTAGAGGCTACAATTTTGAAGCATATGGGAAAACTACAAACACCTGAAACAGTGTGGATTCATGCCAAACATATAGGGTTATGATTTGATTCAGTCATTACAAAACTTGCCACTTGTTTGTAAGTAACCAAGATTGAGTATCAGGAAGCAATATAAGGCCTGATATTTGTGCTAGGGTGTGTCTGTATCTGAAGGAGCCTATTGAGAGCCTGGAGATGTAGACAGGAAAACCCTTGACATTCCCCAGGGAGCTAGCCTGGTAGTCACATACATGAACAAGTTGAAAATTATACACCACCAGCACATACAGACATACACACATGTACACACACACACACACACACACACACACACACACACACATACACACATTCAACATGTCATCACTGAGCTCATGGTTTTGGGGTGAGGTAGCACTGACAAGAATGAGAGCAAAGGAAAGGCTAGGTTCAAGGCTCCCTTGGGCTTTCATTCAACAGGGACCCTTTGGACATGATTCTGAAGAGGAAGTTCAAAGCCCAGTGTACCACAGATCCTCAGCAGTAGTCAATGACAAAGTAGAAGATAAACTCTTTGAGTTTACTAACAAAAGCTCCTAGTATCTGATCTCTTAGCTGTACACACAAAGGCCTGGTGCTGAAGGAAATTATTGTCCTCCTGTAAATTTTGGGATAGGTTTTGAATTATAAGGACTCAGCATTACAGAAAATTGCTTGCTGAACACAAAAACAGCCAGGTGGTAGTTTCAGCATTTATTCGTCAATGGATTATTGAAAAGGAGTTTGAAAACACACAGAGTTGTGGTGGCTTTTGGGAGTGCTAGAGAGGGAGGCTTGGAGGCAGACATCAATTTCATGGTCTACCAAACCAACCTCTTAGGAGAGAACATCAGTCTCAGTGAAATGCCAATACACTCTCATGACACAAACAAGGCTGTGTTGCTTTAAGGATATGGTGGGCAAATGAAATAGAAGTTCTAACTACATGAGCATGTAAATAGAAAACCATCCATTACTACAGTCATCAGCACAAGGCATATAGAAGAACTACCTGCCCCTCTTCCTGTGTGTATGTTTTGGGGTGTTGTTTTAATCAGAGCTAAACTCTCCACATGTCTTCAACATGAGAAAAAGTTGTAAGGAAAGCAGTCAACAATCATAATCAACTCTTGAAGCATCAATGCTTTGAAAATTTCTAATGTAAGGTACCTCGGGGAGTTGTAATAAGGATCCAGAATAAATAGTAAATGATTTTCATATGAATGTTAAAAGGATTTTCACATTTCATACTGAAGCATTTCCTGAAAAAGGGCCAGACAGCTGCAGTAAACCAAACACTAACTTTGTCATCTTCATAGCTACAATTTTCTATAATTGTTATACAGTTTTCATTTACCTTTATAAGTGGACAGCATTGCCCAACAGAAGTCTTTATAAAAGGCATTTTCAAAACTAATATAGCCATGCCTCCTTCCGACTTTGTAGGTCAAGTCCTCACTAACACTAAGAATGAGATATTTCCTAGCACAACCCTTGTGCTCCTTGGGAAGATTTTGTTAATTATCACACACTGCATATCCTGCAATGTTTTGGTCACTACGTGAATCTCCCAGATACTTCAGTGCTTTCTGGAGACCCAACAAGTCCATGGGCAGCATCTGATTACCCAAGAACATCAAAGATGACTCAGATGTCTTCTGTAAATCCTTTCTCAGGACCAGTTACTTCAGGCCAGGCTGGAAAACCAAAGAATAATCACTCATTTTAAATAAGAAAAAATGACTAACATGAAAAATGATGGAATGTGGATAACTCTTTGGTGCATACTCTTCAACACTGGTGTACGACATGGAATCAGTTTCAACACTCAACTGGAGAATGAAATATGCTTTTGGCTGTGGTCTGTCTGGAAAATCTTGACATCAACCCAATCTTCCATGACAGATTTCATACCACATATGGAGGGATGAGAACTCAGTCAGCTTGCCAAAGCCATCGGCATTAAACTGACAGAAATATCTTGCTCACTACATCTCTTCCCTCCATGTTGTAGTACTCTTCACAGGGGCCACTTGCTGTTGAATATCAGGATTGTCAGTAATTCTTGGATCAGATTTTCTGAGTCTCAAGCTCATTTTTGATGCTTTTTTGCTTTAGGAATACCGAGTCAATAGACCAAGAGATTTGATTGGGGCTGGATCACCTGGAAGACAGCTGGTATTTTCCTCACTGGTGAGTTCACAGCTCTAAAGGAGTGTCTTCTAAGGAGGATGCCTTGATCTGAGAGTATAGAAAGTCATGGGATCAAGGCATCTGTGGCTTCTTTGGCCTCCTCAGTTCTCTGAAGATCTTTTATATGAGATGGAAAGGCAATCAGACACAGAAACAACTTGGCTAGGCCACAGGGCAGAAAAAAAACAAGACTTATTAGCCCTGGAAGCCAAGGTCAAGAGCACTCTGTCCCCAACCAATACCATGCTTGATAGGTATGGGATGCAATTGTGGTTCACTTGCCTTTTAGAATTAGTGCTCCTGCTGTAGGATCTTGGTCTGAAGGATGCTCTCATCCCGAACTGTGGCCTGTTCAAACTCAGACTGGAGATTTTCTGACCTAGAGGAGGAAGGCAGTTAGCGAGCAACCCTGTGGGGAACTGCTATGTCAGATATAGAGCCTTAACCAGCTCTAATGAGATGGGCAATCCATAGTGACCTTTCAGCTGTGATCATCTCATGCAATCCCCAAGGAAGAAGGGTCAGAGTGCACCTGGGCCTTGATTTTTTGTCAGCTTTTAAAAGTTTCAGTAGATGAGCTGAAAAATACAATGTGCTGGGCATGAAAATACAGCACCTTTCTCCAGGTGTCTATATTCATTATTTGAGAAGAAAAGTAGCAATGTAAAAACACTAAATAACATTTGAGTGCAGAAATCGATGGCCTTGATTAGATACAGGAGAATATGAGAAACCATGGAAATTGAATGAAGACTCTCTATGGGAGCCTACAAAATAAGAGCAGTGAAGGATCTGATTATTGCTAAAGAACACAAACCAACCTTGGTTCAACTCCTCAACTCCTAAATCTTTTTTAATAGAAAAATCTGTTCAAAGGAAACAGATGCATACTGCAGAGAACCTGTAATCTTCAAGAGTGTGTGGCATGCAGATGTGCTTAAAGGTAGGGTCTTCTCTCAAAAGGTGATATTGTGGAAGGAAAATAAACTGCCAGAAACACACACAACTGACCCTCGTCCTGCTAGGTTGAGGACTGCCATAAGGAGATTTGTGGAGAGACACAGGGGACACTGAGAAGACTCCAGAGAGTACAGGAAGGAATAAGGTGTACACAATCCCAGAACCACTATAGATCAAACATAGTGTTTTCTGGAGAAGTTCTTGTTGACTGGGCCAGTACCATATCCTGAGATGTCTTTTCCCTTGATGTGCCTGGGAGCTTTTCAGATGGTGGGAATCCCAAAAGTACAGAGTTCCAGGGACAGGTGACCTACATGGTTCTAACTGTTCCTCCCAATTGTGCTCCTACCTCATCTCAGAGACATTTAAGTGATGTTGGAGCTTGTCTGCCAAGTCCTCTTGCGGGTTGACCAGCTCCTTCTGCTTCAGCAGATCCTTTGGTCTTTCATCTAGGTGCCCTTGGTCCTGTTAATTAAAAGATTGTGTTCTCAGTGGAGAAGGCTCAGCTGGTAAAAAACTTGCTATGAAGCAATACTGAAAGGCTGACTGTCAGTGTCTTTCAGAAGGGCTGTGCTCCAATCCTGGCTGCAGTTCAAATCTTTTTTCCTTTCTTCTTTCCTTCCTTCCTTCCTTCCTTCCTTCCTTCATTCATTCATTCCTTTCTTCTTTCTTTCTTCCTTTTTCCCTTTTTTAAAAATTTCTTTCTGTCTTTTTCAGCTTCATTTTTCATTCTTCCTGTCTGTCTGTCTTTCTTTCTACTTTCTTTCTTTATTTGTTATTGTTATTTTTCATTTATAGAGACAGGATTTCTCTATGTAGTCCTGGCTGTTCATTACAAGATTGTGTTCTCAGTGGAGGGTTGCTCTCTCACATGCATACACAAAAATTCATGAACACACACAAATACAAGTGTGCACACATATAAGCACACTGTAATGCAGTCCATGTTTAGCTACACACTTAAAGCTAAAATAAGGAGCAACCATCAGGGATAGTAATGAAAAGAAGGTAAACCACTTGGATGAGAGATGAACACAGACGGCATGAGAGATAGGCAGTTCAGTCATTGAAGGGCCTATCCTGTAACCTAATGCACACACAGGTGTCCCTCTGGGGACCTGGCCCCTTAACTAACTCTGCTTAGGAAGTTCCCTAGACTGTGCTGTTGTGGGATGTTCTGTATTTCAAATGTGTTGCTCTGATTTGTTAAAATAAATAAAGTGCTGATTGGCCAGTAGCCAGGCAGGAAGCATAGGGTAGGCGGGACAAGGAAGAGAAGAAGGTGGAGAAGTGAAGGCTGAGGGGAGACGCTGCCAGTCACGGCCATGAGAGAAAATACATAAGGTACTGGTAAGCCACGAGCCACGTGGCAAAGTATAGATTAATAGAAATGGGCTAAATATAAGAGTAAGAGCTAGACAATGGTAGGCCTGAGCTAATGGCCAAGCAGTTTAAATAATATGAATGTCTGTGTGTTTATTTTATAAGTGGATTGTTGGACTAATAGGGCTTGGGGGGGCGCTGGAGAGAAGCTCTCCAACTACACTGTGCAGTATAGGAATATTCCCCAGCAAAGGACTACTTGATGGTGGTGGACTAGCCCACTGGTCTTGTATACTGTTTCGCAGTTGCCAGCAAGGTGAAGAACTTCCTTCAAAATGAGCTCCCTTTACCACAGGTTGCCTCACCTAGAACTCAAAGCCAAGATCTCAGGAAACTCGAAAATCTCCATAACCAGGATCCAAAAGAAACAATTCATTCCTGTGAGGTGATTGTGCCAGGGATTTGTTGGAGTAAGAAATGGCAACTAAGCCAGTGCCAAATAATTTTATGTATTATTTTATGCTCAACAATATTCCATGGAAGAGACCAAGAACATTGTACGTTTTTACTTTTGAATGATGGGCATCAGGAGGCTGCTCCCAGGAATGCTGATAAAACCTTGATGTCCCTCGCTTCTCAGTAGACACCTATTTCATGTTCTGGAATCACTATGTCACCTGGGGATTATAGTTCAAATTTCTGAAGACTCCCATGTGGCTTCTCAGTGTGTTATCCCATCTGACACTACCAGCAATGTCTGAGGCTCCTCATTTCTCCAAACCCTCCATGAAGCTGACTTTAACTCAGAGTAAACAACTTTGAAGAAAAGCAGTTACTGAGTGCTACAGACACAGCACATGGTGAATACTTTGGACACTCAGGAGCCTGAGTGGGGTATAATGAAATAGCCTCATTCTCACACCACAGAATGGCTAGGGAACTTCTGCTGGACTGAGATGTAGCTGGAAGCACACTGCAAGTTAGAATCTCTCAAGGACTAACATCCAGCCCAAGATCCAAGGACAAGGTTAACTGAGCCTTGGTTAGACAAATGGGGAAAGCAAGTGAAATCAGGCAGTGTGGATGAGGACAAAACAGGATATAGAGAAGACACAGCAAGCTACCTGACCATTAAGTTTGCAGTCCCCATTCACCCAGAGCAGACAAGGACACAAACCCTCAGGCAGCCTATCCTACCTCTCAGACACCTTGATTTGCCACAGTCACCTCCTTCTAAATTTATGTACAAAATTCCTTTGGGTTGCACCAAGGATTATGTGCAGATAAATATTTTTGCCTCTATAACACCCGAAAACCATTGTGTTAGAGTAGTTTTGTGTCCCTTTGTTCTAGTGAACTGGATGGACATGAAGAAGATGGGCAGCATTGTACAATATTTGATGGATGCCAAGTGAGGGGCACAGTACTTTTTCAACAAAGTTGATTCCATCATCATTAAAGATGATCAAGTGAGCATACAAATATGCAGAAACACACACATGGGAGGATAAAATCCACACATACAAATACACACTTGCACTGTAATTACCTGTAGTCAAAAACACACACAAATACTTACACCTATCCATATAGAAGCATGGACACACACACACACACACACACACACACACACACACACACACACACATACATATATTCATCTACCCATGGTCACATACACACATAAAAGAACACTACTGCACATGCAATAGACAGTATTCACTTAAACACACACAGAGGTTCACACATACACACAGAGTTGCACAGAAAAGCACAACACACCACAAAATACCACCAGCACTCTCTCTCTCTCTGTGCCTCACATACTTACGGAATTTAGAATGGACAGTGAGAAGACTGCTGAACCTTTTCTGATGTGTATCAGGTAGTGGCTCCTCTATGCTGTCTACAAGGCTCTTAGACTTAACAAGGTTCAGCTACCCAAGCCTGCACTTACTTTTCCTTGAATGAACATTATCTATCACGAAACCCACTGACCCTACAGGTTCCAAGTTCACCAATCACACTCTCTTCACTAAACTTTCCCTGGTTCCTCCACAGATGACCTTGATAGCCCTAGAGAAATAGTGACATGTGGTCAACACCCAGGAAGTTTTCAACAGATGATAGTGTATATAAAATGAATACAGCCCAATGTCAGTCAGCCTATTGCCATCAGATTCCCATCAAAACAGAAGGAATCTATTGAGATGAAGTACAGCAACATCCTTCCCAGAGAAGGACACCTAATTAGTTACCACTTTGTGCCTGCTGGTCTTCCTTTCCACTCAGATTGAAATTAGCGATGTCCCATAAAAGCAGCAGCAGGCTTGAAAATTCATGGCTCTCCCAAACTAACCATCAGAAATTGTTTACTCTTAGGACACCCAGAGAAGCAGGATAAGTCCATTGCTTCCCACAAGTTCCCAGATGCTGAGCCACAGTACTGAAAGGTCCAGATCAAGCACTAACTGCTCCAGGAAGCTCAACACACCCTTCCTAGGATTCACTGTGCCCTCCCCAGAACCATTTATTTTTTCCATGTTTTACACTGAGACTGAATCCCAGCTTCCTTCCACCTCTCTCTGGACTCCCCATGTTCTCACTTCTCTGTCCCAAGCATCCTTCTCTGTCTTGCCAACATGTCTATGGGCAGGGAAAGAATACTCTACAGTCACTTGATGTTCCTAAAACACTGGTGACATCAAGAGAATGCGAAGGACTCCCCAGAATATGATAGCTAGTAATGAGAAAGGACTATTGGGTTTACCAGCAGTAACCCTCACCTACCCACAAATTATATCATCTGCAATTCATTGGTGCCATACTGCCCTTCTCAGGAGCCTTCTCAAAAACACAAAGACCTTCATCACCTCCTCATTACAAACCCAGGGATTTTTCTTTGCTTCATTAGAATTTATTCACAACTTCATGTACAGGAAGTTGAACACTCACTTCCAAACACATTTCAGGAACTGTCACATCCAACTTAGGAAACCTCTAGTCAATAATAGCACAAGAAAAGTAAAACGTTCAAAGTAACTAATTAAGGATTGTGGGGAGAAAAGTTCATTTCCCCGAAAGCAACAAGCACATTGTGGAGGATGCACAAGGCTGTTAGTGTGGTGGGAAACTGTGAGTGTCTTGTCAGAACAAAGGTAAGTCCCATAGTTGATGAAAATTATACCTGAACTTCAGCAGAATTTATTCCAGCCATCATAGATACCAAAAGTGTGATTAACTAGTGACATGTTAGCCTGCAGGTATAAGAACCAAAGTTACCCAGGGTAGTCCTCAGACACAAAAGCAAAGAATCCCATGAAGAATGATGGGCCATTCCTTCATTAAAATTTGAAGAAAGATGAATGGCTATTGAGAGGCCACACACAGATATGCAAAGGCATTTACAGAAAATCAAATGTGTCACAGTCATTGGAACTGTATGTAATGTGTCATTGCTGTGGTACTTCACCTAGAGCTACATGACAGCTAAATTCCTTGATCTGGAGCCTCCTATGACAATGTGCATCCCCTTAGAAAAGGTGACACAGCCATCTTAAATTACATTATCCACCAGAGCATGAGAGAGATGGGCAAAGAACAAAAGAGGACAGATTATTAGGAGTCCTATACCATAGACCTTTCCCAGAGTCCCACTTCACACTTTTGAATTTACTGATTGTCCTGAAATGAAGAACAAGCACCATGTTTTGTCTGGTTTGAAAAACACCAGAAGTCTAGACTGTGGCTTCAGAAGTGTGCTTGATGGATCCCAGAACAAATGAGTGATGTGAGGCAAACTATGTCTTTTCAGACATTATATCATACTAAATCATGCTAGACAAGGTTAGCTATCTAGTAATACACAATTCTAGAAGTCAAAGCACAGCAATTGCCCTACACACTACCTCATCTCAGTTCATCCTTACACACTGAAGGACACACAGAAAGTGACTCATAGATGAGACTTTGCCCAGGCAGGTTCTAAAAGGTTAGACTTGACTCTCCCCCTCTGTGGATGTCAGTGTCCCATCTCTCTATAGGGAGGTGGATATCTGAGAAGTCAGTTGGTTAACTCTGTCTCCCTGCACAAGGGGACCCAGTGGACCGCCTCTTAAGGTTTATTCACACTGTAGAGAATGCACCTTGGGTGAGGAGCCCTCTGTTATGTGCTGTCAGATGCATAGATATAAAGGCTACAGTTATAATTACCTTGGGAGTGTGGAGTTGCCCAAGTCCCATGCTCTATGCTTCAGAGTCTCATGTTAATGGAAAAGACACGCAGGCCCAAAACATAGTCATCAGATTCACAAGCCATCTTCACTGACTGTCCAGAACACCCAGAGCTGGCAGGAAGGAGACAGTCTCAGTCCAGGTCCAGTGAATCTAACAGCTGTCAGGCTGAACTGGAGACCTGTGTGCCATCAATGGCTGGAAATTCAGAAACCTCAGGGCTCATTGGAAGACAGCAGCACCTGGGGGCTTCTACTCTGCTAGCAGCTGTGATGTCAAGAGTAAGAACTTCAGGGTTTTCCAGTGTACTCTCCTTTTCCTATTATCACTGGCACATAGCTAAAGGATTCCAGTGGCTATAAAACACAGTTATGGTACAAAAATTTCATTTATTTCTCTGTGCCTCCATCTGAGAAGTTCCCAGTTCTTGAGTCCTGACTCTGGAAAGCTGAAGCCGACCTCAACCAGAAAGCTTCCCAGCCCCTTCCCAAAACTCAGTGTCTTCCCCAGGAACATTTATTCCTCCATGTTTTCCGGAGAGAGATAGGACCAGCTTAATACTGCCTAACAATTGTCTCTCCATCCAGTCCATTCCCTCTCCCAAACAGACCTCTGCATCTGGAAAACATGTCTACAGGCAAATCTTGTGGTCACTGAACAAATGTCCTCAAGGTAGTCAGTGTTGCTACAACACTAGTGACATCACTAGGGATTCCAAGAGCTGTCCAGGATACAATAGAATGCCCAGCAAAGGGTCTGTTGATGTCATGGGGCTCAGCTTTTGTCTTCTTGCTAATGAGTTCTCCTTGAACTGACCAGAAGCTATGGTATCCTTTCCAGGAGTCTCTCCTGTGACTCAGAGAAAGTCATTCAGATTCTGTCATGATCATTGAGGAGGAAGGTTGAGTTTTCTGAAATAAGCAACCACCTGGAGAAGGCTAAGGTTAAGTAAATGTCACTATTCAGGATTTGTAAGTGAAATGAGTCTGTTATGAGACTGTAACTGCTCTAGAATGACCTCTTTATATGTCTGATGTCTTAGCCAGCATTTTCTCAAACTAATACAATGATTATTTATTGAAAGGATATTTGTTAGAATGGCTTACAGGCAGTGTTCCATCTAGTCCAACAATTTCTGGCTGTGAATAGGAAGTCCAAGAATCCAGTAGATGATCACTCTGCCAGACTGGATGTCTCAGCTGGTCTGTACTATATGCTGGAATCTTAAAAATTTAAGCTTTAATGCCAGCCAAGAAATGGATGTGCTAGCAAGGCCATTCAAGGAATGGTTGTGCGAACAAGGAGAGAGCAAGCAGAGAGAGAGAGAGAGCTTCATTCTTCCAAATCCTTCCAACAAAATGAGTGGTCCAGATTACATCTGGATTAAAGATCTGAATTAAAGGTGTGACCTCATCCCTCAAAGATCCAAATAGAATTAGAACTTCATACTTCAAAATAAGTAGACATCTACCACAGGTGTGCCCTCTAGTTTTTTGTTGTTTGTTAATCCATATAGAGTCATGTTGACAACCAAGAATAGTCATCACAGTCTGATTCCCCTCTTCACTAATATTCATGAGAAAAAGGCTCAAATAGAGAGTGAAAGGAAGGAGTGACAATAATCAAAATCACACCTGAGTTCCCTGTAGATCTCATAGTCTTGATGACTTTTAGTGGCCTTTTTTGGTCATGGATGGCTATAATAGGATGAAGTACCAGTCTTTTCTGTGTGGGGTAGGAGTGGATTACCTAGAAACACAGACAACAATTTGGTCTCTCTCTATAATTGCAGATTTGAAATTCAAATAATTATGTTATGGATGGTAGTAACTGTGGTTAAAAAGAGTCCAAGAGATAGAAAAAGGGATTTCCTCAAAGAAAAGAGAAGACAACATACACACTGCACCTGTTAGAAAGAGTGGGGTGTCAGGAAGGGCTATAAGAATTTGGATTTGAACTCCTCCAGAACACATCTTGCTCACTCAATGCATTCTCAGAAAGGAAAACCTCCTGATAAAAAGGAAGACCCAGGAAAAACTTCCGTGGATTCTTCATTATAAACAGCAGCTAGCAGCCTCCACCTGCTTTAAGAACAAAACTGATTTATTAAAATTTGCATTTTCATTCCTGGCCCGGCCTTTCCTGAGGAACAGCCACCAAATTCAGCCCCAGTTGCTAGCCATCTAGCTGGGCTCCTCCAGGAAAGTTCTTCTTCTCCAACACCCCCCCCCATCGGAACAATAAAGAACAATACAGCATCACCAGGATCTAGCGCTCCTCCAACATCAAGACCTGAACATCATAAGGAAGAAGAAGCAGAAGATGGGTAGCTTAAAATAGCATCATTAAGATGCCAGAGGCCTTTCAAAAAAAGGAAAAGAAAATTGAGGAAAAGATGAACAACAAAGTGGATGAAATCAATAAAGAAATTGAAAGAATGACAAAAAATTGGATGAAATTCATAAAGAAATAGAGGAAAAGACAAACAAAAAATTGGAAGAAAGCAATAAATCCCTTAAAGAAAACCATGAAAAAGCCATAAAGTAGGTGAAGGAAACAGTGAAAGACATGAAAAGGAAAATAGAAACAATGAAGAAAACACAAACAGAGGGAATGTTGGTAATAGAAAGTCTGAATAAACAAACAGGAAACAAAGATTCAACATAATCAAAAGAATATAAGAGATGGAAGAGAGGATCTCTGGTGTAGAGTATATACAATAGAGGAAATAGATATATCAGTCAAAGAAAATACCAAACCCAAAAAAGCCATAAAACAAAATGTCCAAGAAATCTGGGATACCATGAAAAGAAAAAACCTAAGAATAATAGGGATAGAGGAAGGAGAAGAATACCAGCTGGCACAGAAATATCAAAAGGCACAGAAAAAATATATAACAAGATTATAGAAGAAAACTTTCCCAAATTAAAGGAAATGCCTATGAAGATACAAGAAGCCTATGGAACACCAAACAGACTAACCCCCCCCCCCCAAAAGAAGTCCCCTCATCGAATACTAACTAAACAACTAAACCTACAAAATAAAGAAAGAATATTAAGAACAGCAAAGGAAAATGGCCAAGTGACCTATAAAGGCAAACCCATCAGAATAACACCCAATTTCTCAGTGGAGACTTTAAATGATCTGGACAGATGTAATGCAGACACTAAGAGACCATGGATGCCAGCCTCACACAGATAACTCCATAGCAGTAAACCCCAAAGAAGAGAAGTACACTCACACTTCCACCAATAGATAACAGGAACTAACAATCACTGCTCATTAATATCCCTTGATATCAATGGACTTAATTGCCTATAAAAAGACACAGGCTAACATAATAGCCTGGAGATAGAAGTCTCAGCCAGCTGATTTCCTCTGCTCCTTTAGCCCACACTTCAGGTAACTAAGGAGAGAGTCTCCTCAGGCTTATTAACAACTCCAGACACTGCATTCAACTTGGCTGCAGAGTTCACTGGTCTGTTGCTATCAGAGCCAACATAAAATTGACACAGTCCACAAGTACTCAGGTCATTAAATATGCATAAATATCCTGACAGGTAACTCTAAGCACATGGCAAAACTTAGAGGCCACACAGCGCAGAATATGGTCACCTTCCTCACCAAGACTCCTCAGTGACAACAGAGGATTCACTGAGCTAGTGGGCAGTAAATAAATGAAGCCACAGAGATTGAAGTACATTGATGATGTGCCTATTTCTGGGCACACTTCACTTGAAACTCCTACCCTAATTCTGGCATTTTTTGTTCCCTCTCAACCCATAACCACCTGTAGAATGGAAAGGCAAGAGCTCCCAGCACAACAGCTTTGTCCTAACTCATTCCTGACTTCGGGAACAGACAAATTACTCTTCTGGAATCCTTGAATATCAGGAGCCATGACAAGCAGGGAAGTCCAGATGGTTCCCAGAGATTCCTATCTCCAGTGTCCTGTTACTGGAAGATTCACCACAAGCCCATGTCCTTCAGAAAGATGCCAATTTCCTGCCCCAGAACTTACTGTACCATCTTCTGGACCATTTCTTTCTTGATTTGTTACATGGAGGCTGAAGGCCAGCTTGTGTCTGCCTCTCTCCGGTCTCTCTTCCCTCTCCTTTCTCTCTAACCAATAGACTCCTGAGTCTTCCCAACATGTTCATGGCTGAACTGTAAGGGCACTGCACCAACTGTCCAATGGCAGTTGGTGTTGCTACAACACAGATGACATCAGAAAACATTCTAAGTCTCCAGGATACAATAGAATGTCCAGGGAAGAGACCCTTCATGTCATGGGGAACTGACAAACCCCTTCTTGCTAACCAGCTCTCCTCATAACTCACCAGAACTCATGTTTCCCATTCCAGGAGTCTCTCCTGGGACTCAAGGAAAACCCTTCAGCACCCTTGAATTCTCTGAATGTTTGGAAATGCCTCAGTACTTCTATGTGGGAAAGTGAGTGTTCATCTCCTGCTGATAGTATATGTCCATAAGGTTATAGTATTATAGAAATTTATGTGAGGTATGATTCTACACAAGTACCTGCATCTCCTTATTGCCAAGAAGTGTTAGATTTAATTATAATGAGAAGGACAGTTTTCAGGAGCAAGGGACATCGATGTCCTGATGGGAGAAAGTACAGAGATAATCAGCCAAACTTGTGGAAATGCATGAACAGTGGACCAGTAGCTGTGGAGCCCCCATTAGCCTTCACCCAGTGACTGATGGAAGCATTGCAAAGATCCACAGCTGGGAGCCAGGCCGGGCTCCAGGAGTCCAATTGATGAGAGAGAGGAGAGATTCTATTGAGCAAGGGACAATGAGATCATGGTGGGAAATGTATAGATACAGACAGGCAAACTAATGTGAAAACATCAACTGTGGACAAATGGTTGTGGAGCCCCCATGCTACTGGACTAGGCTCTCTGGATATTCAAGACAGTCATTTAGCTTGAACTGTCTGGTGGGCCCCCAGGTAGTGTGATCAGGATCCATCCCTGGTTCCTGAGTGGGATTTTGGAACCCAGTGCCTATGGTGGGAGTTTTTGCCAGCCTTGATCCAGGGAGGAGGGCCTTAGACTGCCTCAACTGAATGTACCAGGTTCTGCTGACTCCCCATGGGAGACTTTGCCTTGGAGGAGGGAGGAGAGGAGGAATCTGAGGTTGGTATGTAAAAGGAATATAAATTTAATAAAATTAAAAATGAACAACTTCCTAGCATGGAGTCTACAGAAATTACTGCCAGAAGATAATATCCTTCCTTCCTTTTTTTCTCTTTCTTCTTCCTTTCGTTCTCTCTCCCTTTCTTCTTTCTTTCTCAACATGACATGCTCAACAAGCAGCATATCTGTCCAAGAGCAGGAGATCCTGTTTCCTGAACCTAACATGTGTTTCCTTATCACAATTTTACAAAGACACACTCATTGACTCAAACACCATCACCTTGTCAACCAATACCTCTGGATAGTGTCTTCCCATCTCAAATGCTGTCTAAATTCCTCTCATCTATAATACAATGCAACATAAACTTCAATGTAATATATTGTTCTATGGGTTTCCTGACTATTAAAATTTGGGGATATGGGGAAATGGATCTGAAATAGAGTCCTAGAGATGAATCTCAACCTTATTCTATGTCCTTCTTTGGATGTCAGGAGACGCTCCTTAAAGTTCAGATCAGGGAAGTACCTTAACTGCCAGATATGCAGGGAGTTAGAAATGATGGCAAACTCTGGAAATCAGTATGGCTGTTTCTCAGAAAATTGGGAATAAGTCTTCCTGAGACCCTGTTATATCACTCTTGGCATATATACCCAAGGAATGCTCAATCTTACCACAAGGATACATGCTCAACTATGTTCAAGACAATTTTGGTCTTCAGAGCCATGTTGTTGATAGTCAGGCCTACACAGAGAAACTCTGACTAAAAAGCAAAAACAAAAGGAAAATACAAATCACCACCACCTCAACAGAAAAACCAGGAATGGGGCTTTGTAGATGCTTGTGTTAAGATGATTTTTCTAACAATGTTTCAAACTCATCTGAGACTTAAGCAAGTTGGGTCTGTTTCTTCTTCCTTCATCACAGCTGCCCTGTTGTGGAAATTTTGTTCATCCACACAAAAGGTTTTCTGGCTTTTATGTGTACAATAACAAAATTTTGTAATTACTACTACTACTGATGATGATATTAATAATAATGATAATAATAGTAATATTGAAGGAGAAAACGAAAAGTGAATGGATTGATCCTCTCCTAAGAGTGTTTGAGTCCAAGGCCAGCAAGTTTTCCTTCTTTGCACCATCCTGGCCCAGTGCTGCCTGCAGCATCTCTCTAATCCTATAGAGGGCGCACCCTTGCCTCAGTGCTTGTAGATGGAGAGGTGGGTGAAGATGGGCAGGCTGAGACCTGGGTCCAGGCTGGGGGAATCAATGCTGTTGAGGAGCCTGAGCTCTGCAAGAGGCTCATGTAGTTTTCTTGGTCCCATAAGTCTTGCATCTGTAGGAAGCCCACTGATCATGAGCAGATGGGAAAGATAGCTAGGCAGCTGGAAACCAAAGTTAGACCAGGACATGCAGGTTGAGGGAGATTTAGCAGAGGGCAGCACCTTGCATGACATCCCTGCTGTCTGCTGTATTAGTCAGTAGGATGCAACCTTAGCCTCTAATGGTTGGGTCTAGTTTCTAGCATTTGATGAGATGTTCCACCCTGGCGCAAGGCTAGACTTATTGTTATGGGAGGCCATACATCTGGTTGCTGAGGGGCACCATGGAGGCATAGCAAGTTGGAGATGCCCAGGGGGATAAATTCACTGAAATGGAGCAGAAGAAAGGTAGATTTGAAAGAGGATAATCCCAAGGAGCATGAGCTTGGCAGTGGCATGCACAAAGTAGGGCTTTCTAGCAACAGGGGCAACTCCAGATCCTAGGCAGTTGGTGCTGGCTGGATTGGGAGTCTGAGAACTTGAGGCTGTGCTGCACACCAAATGCAGGCCAAAAGCTCACAGGTCTGTGGAGGTGACCCAACCCCACACCTTCCCACAATGGTTCGGGCTGTTACTTCTCTGCTGTCTGGATGATATGGCAGCCTGGACCAGAGGGCAGGAGGTGTCTTGGAAAGATTAGCAGAGCTCTCTCTTTTGTTTGTTTTAAGACAGGGTTTCTCTGTGTAGTTTTGGTGCATGTCCTGTATCTCGCTCTGTAGACCAGGCTGGCCTCGACTTCATAGAGATCCGCCTGGCTCTGCCTCCCAAGTGCTGGGATTAAAGGCATGTGCCCCTGCTGCCTGGCTGCAAAGCTCAGTCTTATACATGGAGGCCAAGTTCTCAAGCCATTCCAGGAAGTTCAAAACCAAAGAAGAAGATATTATCCCAATACTACAACCAATAGAAACAGCCAAGCCACAGTTGGAGGCCAGGCCTGGATGTCACCATGGGTCCAGTTAGCAGTGAAGGCCACAGAGACTGGCTGGGATGCCGCAGCACCCGGTCCCATGGTGTTAGCCCAGGTGAAGGGTCAGGGTGCAACTGAGCCTGGATTTTATTCTCAGCTTTTAAAATCTACTAGAAGATGAACTGAGAACTATACTGTACCTAGAAAATCAACACATTTCTGTGGTGTTACAGATAAATTTTTTATAAAAAATAACAGTGTAGCAATGTCTGAGTAACAGTTCAGTACAGATATGTATGGCCTTGATTAGATACTAGGTGAACGTGAGCAACTGTGGAAACTGAATGTAGACCCTCTAGGACAGCCTACAAAATAAAAGCAGTGAATTATCTGATTATTCCTTCCGTATAGAAACCTGTCTATGTTCAACTCATCAACCCCTAAATCTTCCTATAACAGAAAAATCTTTCCACAGGAAACAGATTCACACTGCAGAGAGCCCGTAATAAGCAGGAATGTGTTGCATACTGATCTGCCCAAAGGTAGGAGCTTCTGTCTAAAGATGATGTTCTGGAAGGAAAATAATGTGCCAGGAACACACACAGTCCTCCACAACTATCCGTCCTAATGTTAGGTTGAGAACTGCCATAGGAAGATTTGTGGGGAGACACAGGGAACAAGGTACTTAGAAGATACCAGATAGCTCAGAAAGGAATAAGGGATGCACACTCCCCAGAATCACTAAGGACCAAACACAGTATTTCCTGGAGAAGTTCTTATTGACTGAGCCAGCACAATACCTGAGGTATTCTTTCTCAGAGTCTGGCTGAGAGCAACCAGATGGGAAGAATCCTCAAAAAAAACCCACAATGACAGGTGACCTACATGGTTCTAACTGCTCCTCCACGCGTGGGCTTCTACCTCATCTCAGAAACACTGAAATGATGTTGCAGCTTTTCTGCCAAGTCCCTTTGCTGGGTGACAAGCTCCTTCTGCTTTAGCAGGTCCTTCAGTCTTTCATCCAGACTCTCTTGCTCCTCTTCATTAGAAGATTGTGTTCTCAGTCAAGGCTTTCTCACTCACATGCACAAAAACTTATGAACACACACAAGTACATGTGTGAGCACATAAAAGCACACTCTAATACAGTAACATGTTTAATTTCCCAGATAATGTTAATATAAGGAGCAATCACCAGGGATACTGTAGAGAAGAATATTAACTTTTTTGGATGAGAGAAGAATACAGTGACCATGAGAAACAGGCAGCTCAACCATTGAAATGCCTATCCTGTAAGCCTGTAATGCACAGATATGTACACCTCTGGGGTACTGGTTCATTAGCCAACCCTGCTTAGGCAGTCCCCCAGGCTGTGCAGTATAGGATTGTTCTCCAGCACAGGACAACTGGATCAGCTCACTGTGTTATTCTTTGCTTCCCAGTTGACCTCAAGGTGAGCAACTTCCTCCAAAAGTTGCTCCTTTTACCACAGGCTGCTTCACATCAGAACAAATGAACTCAGGAAACTAGAAAACCAGTGAGCTCAGGAACCTAGAAAATCTCCACAATGAGGAGTCAAAATCAACAATTCCTCCCTGTAAGGTGATTGTGTTGAGGATTTCTTTGAGTAATAAAATTCTGGGTACATCAGTGCCAAATGATGGTATGTATTATTTCATGCTGAACAACAATTCATGGAGGGGCTCAATTCCATTGTACTTTTTGACTCAGCAAATTATGGACATCTAGATAGTTTCTACTTGAGACTCCTCTGAGGAATGCTGCTACAACCCTGGTGTCAGCTGGTTTCTCTGTGAATACCTACTTCATATTCTGGAATCACTGGTTATCCTGTGAATGGCAGTTTAACTTTCTGAAAAAAAAAAAAAAGTCCGTGTCTTCTCACTGTGCTATATCATGTTATATTGCCAGCAATGCCTGAGAGTCCTCATTTCTCCAAGCCTCCATGAGGGAAATTTTAACTCAGAATGAATGTAGATATAATTCTAAATGGTCTTATTAAATAAGAAACACAGAGCCAAATAAAGTGTTAAAAGCCCAGAGATCAAGCAGTAGCCAAGAGCTAAGACCACCTTCTCTTACCACTCTCTGCTGTCCTACTCCTGAGAGAGAGAGACCTTCTTCCTAATTCTTATCTTTTTATTGCCTTTCTGTTCCACCTTCTCATTAGCTGTAAACCCAACCACATGACTTCCTCGTCAATGCCTGTCTATACAGACCTCCAGGTCTTTATGGTTGGTACTGAGATTAACGGTTCAGATTATTGCTTGGCTGTATCCTTGAACACACAGAGACTCTGCCTGACTTGTGATCAGATTAAGGGCATGTGCTACCACTACCAGACTCCAGTTTAATTGCTTGCTCTTAGCACTGATACCCAGGCAATTTTATTAACATACAAATAAAATCATACTTCAGCACAAATAAAATATCACCATATTTCGCTTTCTATTTTAATAAAAAGAAAAAAGGAAAAAGTTATAACTAATATAAGAAAAACTATATACAATAGGTATAATAACTATATACAATATATGCAAGCAGTAAATATCTAGACAATGTCTAATCCATTTGCATTTGACAAACTCAGAAAAAATATTTCATTATCTATCTTATTTTGGTAAGCCCAAAATGTACCTAATTCACTTTTTATCCTAACTTATAGTTCTAACAGAGAAATGTCTGTCAAATTTATACTCTTACACCTCTTTAATGAGTTTCACTTATGAAATTCTTAACAAGGAGAACTGTAACTATATAACTATCTAATCTTTAACTATAATCTAATCTTCACTTTGAAGAAAAGCAGTTACTGAGAGTTACAGATACAGCTCATGGTGAATACTTTAGACCCTCAGGAGCCTGAGACAGCCCCATTCTCACACCACAGCATGTCTAGGGAACTTCTGCTGGACTGAGATGCAACTAGAACCATATTGTAAGTCAGAATCCTTCAAGAAAGAAAATCCAGTCCTACCTTAAAGGAAAAGGATAACTGAGCCAAAGTTAGGCAAAGGTGGAAGGCAAGTGGTAGCAGGCAATGCAGATGAGGACAAGACAGGACACAGAGAACACAAGTAAGCCAAATGACCACTGAGTGTGCAGTCACCATTCACTCAGAGCAGACAAGGACACAAACCCTCTGTCAGCCTATCTTGCCTCTCAGATACCTTGATTTGCCATAGTGGTCTCCTCCTCATCTTCCTGTACCATATTTCTTTGATATGCTCCAAAGCCTTTCTTTTGTAGATAAATATTTTTCCCTCTACAGTTACCAGAAAACCATTGATTTAGAGTAGTTTTTGTGTCCTATTGTCCTTGAGAGCAAGGTGGATATCTGGAAACTTGGGCAGCAGCATACAATATGGATACAATACAATAGATGGATGCAAATTGAGTGTGCACAGTTCTTTTTCAACAAAGTTGGACTCAATCATCATTAAAGATGTTTCACACACAAAAGTGAGCATAATGATGCACCCAAACACATGCTTGCACATAGAAGCACCCATATTCACAAGAGGAACCATGGAAACACACAACCACACATGAGCACATAAACACACAAAGTGACACTATTATGCACACAAGAGGCAGCAGATACACACAGAATCACACTAAAACACACTTAAAGGTTCACACACATAGAAAGATGTACAGAAATCTACCACACAGCATACACACACACATAAACAAACAAAGAAACACTCTTCTGATCCCAGAATGGTCAGGGATAGGTGGCTGCTATCACAAAATCTTCTGCTGCAGGGAGAGAGTGTGGAGTGTGGGTCCTCCCTGCTGTCGGCAAGGCTCTTAGACTCAGCCAGTCTCTGGTACACTGGTATGCACTTACTTTTAAGCTTCATCCATCACAAGACTCACTGATACCCCAGTTTCCAAGTTGACCCATCAAAGTCTCTTCACTAAACCTACCCTGGTTCCTCCAAAGAAAACCCTGCCTGATAGCTCAAGAGAAAGAAAGTGACCCATGGATAACACCAAGGAATATTTGAACAGGTTGCAATGCATGTAATATGAAAAGAGCCCCAAAGTCAGTCAGAAGGAGGCCAGGGAAGTGATCTTCACTGCTTTTCTAGAAGGTAGCACTCTACACAGCTATGGGAGGGAAATGGTCTAAGAAACAGACATGCACATGATATAATCAGCAACACAATATCATCATGAAGATGCACTATGGGATTCTGTGTTGAGAAGCCAGAGACAAACAAGACTATTCCTGTGGTGTTAGCTATTTACTTTTAAAACAACTGTATTCTTTTATTTTTGTTATTTATAAGAAAATACATTAACATCAAAACAATAAAAGTAAATAAAAGAAAAAGCTAATACATCCTTCCTCTTTCTGAGCAATTGGAACTTGTAACAACTGAATGAGAAAAAAACGAGACAGAAAGTCTACCTTGGGGGGCAGAAGAAGCAGAGAGTGCTGGCCCGCCAGATTAGCCCAAACATAAAATTTCATGTTCAGTGAAAGACCTGGCCTCAAGAGAATGAAGGAGTGAGCAACAGATGACAACATGGAATTCATTATGTAGCCTCTGAACATGCCTGCATAGATCACGCAGAGACCAAGAAATCATAAGTGAGCAGAAAAATAAAAAGACGACATAATGCTGAATAAACAGTTGATTTAGAATATGCTTATCTAGTGTTTAGACTGAGACCAATAACATGGCTATTCATCCCTTGGGACCAAGAAAATTCCTAGGGGAGCACACAACTTAATCAGACTATGTTGAGGTGATTGGAGAAAATGTTTACTTGAAGCTTCAAATCTGTCACTCCAATCCTCAGCTTGTCAAAGTCCTCCCACATCTATGGTCATCCAGTCATCTCCAGACTGGAAGCTCCAGAGTGGGAAAACTGTCCAGCACCATGCCAAGAAAAGGGCTGACAAGGTGCTACTCAGGCTTCTGTCACTTTGAACCAAGAACTTGGCAAAAGAAAGTAAACACATTGGGATACAGGAATAAAGGAGAAGACCACATGCCACCCAAAACATTGATAATGAGAACCACTCACTTGGCACTGGCATTGAGCTCTAGTCCTTGAAGGCTGCTTCGTATCTTCTCACATGACACCCTGCAAAGCAAATGAGCCAAAGGCCACTGACCTCATCAATGAAATCTTTGTGCTGTTCCCTATGTGGCTCCCTGCATAGCGGCCCTCTGAACATAATGACATGTAGGTGTGTGATATATGACAGATCCAGCACTCTCAATGGATTGCAGCTTTGAGCAGAGCATCAGTGTTTGATTGCCAATTATCCAGTTTCTGCAGAAGGCTAACTTTCCAGAGAGTTGTGAATGATCACACAACTCAACACTTGGATGGTATGTAGGTAGGGGTCTGGATGGATGGGTGGATGGTTATAGGGGTGTCTCTATGTTTATGGTTGGATAGTGGGCACCTGCCTCCACTGCCTCAGCCCACCTGCTGCTTCTCAGCACAAGAGTCATAGATCATCTCATGGGCCTCCATAATGTACCTCTTCAGCTCCTCACAGGACTATTGCAGTTCAGTCAGTTCCTTCCAGAGCAGTCTCTTCTTCAGTTTCAATACATGTATGTTCTTCTTTAGCTGAGTCCACTCTTGTAGGACCCAGCCATTGAAATAACAAGTCTCCATTTGCCATCCCCACCTCCAAGCAGAGTACACCAGCCTTGAAAAGTCCCAGACCCCTGGACAGCCCAAGAATGCAGTTCTCAGCAGCCAAGTAAGCATCACTCAGAGGCCAAATCCAGAGAAAAAAAAAATTACAGAAACTACTTCTATAACCTTGATGCCAAAAGGGATCCTGTGCCTCTAAGAACAGGGTGCAGCCCACACCTGTGCTTAACTGTTCCTGATATAGGGAAAGCAGCAGCAGGAAGAGGGCAAACACTCTCAGAAGGAGGGCAGAAGTCCCAACTGGAATAAATTCTGTCTACAGGTCCCAGGAAACCAGCTCTGTGAAGCCCCTACCAGCACCACGAGGACCTGGGCTGCCAGACATGCCCTTCTTGGTGCAAACCTGTTTTCTAAGTAATCCCAAGGCTGGCAGGACAGTGATGGGAGGGCTCAGTGTTTTTCCACATTTAGCAAAACTGAGTCCAAGAGGAACAAGACAAAGAGCCAAAAGGCAGGCTGATTGCTAAGAGGTGGACAGGCTGGAACCAGAACCCTCACTTTGGGTCAAGGACAAAGAAGGGGAGAAACAGACACATCAGGCACTTACCTGAAGGATTCTGTCTCCTCAATCAGCCCCTTGCACTTGTCCAAGGCATCACTGATCTCCATGGGCTTATGCTCCATTTTGAGCAACTCATGCTCAAAATTCAGCCTGTGGTAGGACATGGCCCAAGGAGAAAAGAACCTCATGAATACAGGCCACAAGCGTCACATGAATGAGGCTAGATCATGGACTACCCCAGTCCAGTTGGTGCCACAGTCTGGCACTTACACATTAGGACATCCTTGTGCTTAATAAAAATTTCCTATCCTGTCCCTGAGCCAGAAGAGGTGACTGGTCCAAAGAGGGGTGCCAGGGCTACATGAGCTCCCTCAGTTGGCCAAGAGAAATAGATTAGCTCCCTAACATGTTCCCAGGAGTCTGTGCCACATAGGTGGTTTTACCAGAGACCTATGACGACCTTTCTCCTGTCTGCATAATGGGGATTCTCATATCTAGGGGCCTATTGCTACACAGAGGATCAGAACACACAATGAGTATTTCCAGGGAGGAGTCCCAACTCTGGGATGTCGTTCTAAACTCCACAAGAGATTCCAATGTTCCACCAATATGAGCACAGTGGTCAAGAGCTATGCTTCTCAAAGTGGACTACCTTGGTCCCAGCTGTGCCATCTGCTGGAAACTGTAAATCCTCAGGCTGTGCCACAGGTTGATCTGGGAGCCACTGCTCAGTTGCTGCTGCTGCTGCTGCTGCTGCAGGTGAAGGGGAGGGAGTGCTGGATGTGATTGGTGTCCTTGCTGAACAAGCAGTTGAGGAATTTGCTCTCCTAGTTGGCCAATGCCATGCCACTGCCCCCTGAAGCCTCCTTGAGCTGGCATTGGGGGCCTGGCCACTTGTAACTGCTGTGTCTCTGCAGCCCCATTAGGGGTGATTGGGAACATGGATGAGCAACCTCAACTTGGAGCTTGGTGGATGAGCACATGAAGGTTACTGGAAATGGCTGAGCAGTTAAGGGCACTAGCTGTTCTTCCAGAGGACCTCTGTGTGAATACCAGACTCCAAATAACAGCTCAAAAATACCTATAAATCTAGGTGCAGGAAGACTGTCACCCCCTTATGACCTCTGTGTATACCGAATGCACATGGTACACAGACATACAAAAAGGCAAGAACCTAATAAAATTGAATAATAAAAATTAAAAATTGATTAATTTTTATTCTCTTTTGTTGTAGTCATAGAATAATTTATGTTTACCTTAAAAAAACTGGAAAGATTTAATAAACAAGAAAATATACTAGAGAAATTCTTATTTCCTTAGAAAGAATGTGGTAAAATGGAAACCTTGCATCATAAGTAGGCCAGAAAGAGATAAGGTGGTTGGTTTGGGGAAATGTAGAGTTAGGCAAAGAAATGCAGTCTGTAATGATCTGTTATGGACAGCCTATAAAGAACTCTGTGTAACTGAACTCGGAGGGAATCAATGCAGTGAGGACATTGTGGCTAAATTCTGAAATATAAAGTTTGACTGAAGTTCAGAAATGATAGGATAGGATTAGAGTTGGGGGAATGGCTTTCTCTGTAATCCCTGTCTTAAAGAATGCAAAAGAATATATAAGTATGCTATTATATTGAATGGGAATTAGTCACTCATTATCTTTAATAAACTGTTGGTCTGTGATTATACCTTTGAGAGCAATGGCCTAGAATGAGTTGGTTAGATGAGGCAGAGTAGCTCTTGAAAACATCACCAGAACCTTTAGAACAAGTGCTCCTTCTTGTTGTAATTCCCATTCATCCTGTTTTCTTTAGAAATGGGCTCCTCCTGTTCAGGGGTACTTTTATATTTGTGAGTTTTAGACTCATAGTTGACTCTGCAGTAAGGTAAGCCTCCAGCTGCCATGTGTAATATGACCTTTTCTTATTTAAAACCCACAATGTCCCTGTTCACACTGCAGGCCAGATCTACACCTCAGCACTAGCATCTAGGCACAGTTGGGTATCTAACAACTTCCTGGTACCTTGTAACCTCAGTTCAGCTGCCACATAACTTACTTCATCCTAGTCTGAGCATCTATGACATCTGATTCCTTTCTTTGTTGTTCAAGCATGGAGCCTAGAATCTAGGCAGGAAATAGCTTTTCTTGCCAGGCTGTGGTGGCACATGCCTGGAATCCCAGCACTCGGGAGGCAGAGGCAGGGGGATCTCTGTGAGTTCGAGGCCAGCCTGGGCTACCAGGTGAGTTCCAGGAAAGGCACAAAGCTACATAGAGAAACCCAGTCTCAAAAAAAAATAGCTTTTCTTATTACAGGTGGACTTCTCCAGAGGTCTCTAGGCAAACAGCCTTAGTCCTGGCTTTGTACTCTGCTGATTAACCAGAAGAGCAAGATGATGAGAATAATATGAAATCCTGCATGTGTCAGTGTAGTCCTGTGGAGAGAATTAAGGTTGCTCATAACAGACACACAACAGAAATGTGTGTATACAGGTGCTTCCCAACACAAAAATGCCAACAGTTGTTTTGGAAAGGAGCACTCTCCTCACATGTCATTTGTTCCTCAAGTTTCCAGGGTGATGAACTGTACCTGGCTGACTGGGACCTCAATATATAGTGCAAGCTGAGCCCACAAGAGTTCTGATGTTCCAGGCGTTTTTGGGGCTACTGGATTGAGATAACACTCCTGACCAAAGAAATTGGTTCTAAGACAAAAAATGACTAAATCACATTATTATTAATAAAAATACAGTTATTTTACTCAATAGGGGCTTAAATAGATCAGTTAACATAAACAGTGAATATCTTTAGCAAATATCAAAACAACAACAAGAACAAAAGAAAGAACAAATAAATAGCAAAAGCTCAAACCATAACAAAGAAACACCCCCCCAAGAAAACCAAAGCAAACAATACCCAACCAGAACCATACAAAAAAATAAATTCAGCAGCATTCACTTGCTGCACATATAGCAGCAGAGGCCTACAGAGTGTGGCTGGACTTGGAAGGCAGTCAGCAAATGTAAAAAAACCTCTTCAAAACTAGTATAGCAATGCCTCCTACAGGCTTTGTAGGTCAAGCCCTCACTAACACTATGAGTGAGATATTTCCTAGAGCAAACCTTTTGCCCCATGGGAAACTTTTGATAAATTATCACACACTGCTAATCCTGCAATGTCTTGGTCACTATGTGAATCTCCCAGACACTTCTGTGCTTTCTGGAGACCCAACATGTCCATGGGCAGCATCTGAGTGCCCAAGAACATCAAAGATGACTCAGGTGTCTTCGGTAAGTCCTTTCTCAGGACCAGTCACTTCAGGCCAGGCTGGGAAACCAAAGAATACTCACTCATTTTAAATAGGAAAAAAAATGACTTACACAAAGAATGATGGAATGTGGAGATCTCTTTGGTGCATTCTCTTCAGCAACACTGGTGCATGACATGATAGCTTCAACACTCAACTGGAGAATGAAATATGATGCTTTTGGGTGTGGTCTGTCTGGAAAAGCTTGATATCAACCCAATCTTCCATGACAGATTTCATACCATATAGGGAAATATGAGAACTCAGTCAGTTTGCCAAAGCCATCGACATTAAACTGATAGAAATAGTCTTGCTCACTACATCTCTTCCTTCCATGTTGTAGTACCCCTCACAGGGGCCACATTCTGCTGAATGTCAAGGTTCTCAGTAATTCTTGGATCAGATTTTCTGTGTCTCAAGCTCATTTTTGAAACTTTCTCTTTTTTAGGAGGACTAAGTCAACCTACCAAGAGATCTGATTAGGGCTGGATCACCTGGAAGACAGCTGGTATTTTCCTCACTGGTGACTTCACAGCTCTTCACAGTGTCTTCTGAGGAGGAAGTCTTGATCTGAGAGTATAGAAATTCATGGTTTCAAGGCATCTGTGGCTTCTTTGGCCTCCTCAGTTCTCTGAAGATCTGCTCTATGAGAATGAAAGGCAATCAGACACAGAAACAGCTTGGCTAGGCCACTGGGCAGAAAAAAAACAAGACCTCTTCACCCTGGAAGCCAAGGTCAAGTGTCCCCATCCCCAACCAATACCATGTTTGCTAGGTATGGGATGCAATCATGGTTCACTTGCCAGTGAGACTTAGTGCTCCTGCTGTAGCAGCTCGGTCTGCAGGAGGCTCTCATCCTGAGCTACGGTCTGTTCAAACTCAGACTGGAGATTTTCTGACCTAGAGGAGGAATGCATTTAGGGAAGAAGCCCTGTGGGGAACTGTTATGTCAGATATAGAGCCTGAACCAGCTCTACTCAGCTGGGCAATCCATCTTGACTTTTCAGCTGCGATCATCTCTTCTATTTCCCAAGGAAGAAGGTTCAGAGTGTACCTGGAACTTGATTTTTTTTCTCAGCCTTTAAAATCTGCTAGGAGATGAGCTGAAATGTACATTGTGCTGGGCAAGAAAATATAGCACATTTCTCCAGGTGTCTATATACATTATTTTGAGAGGAAAAATAGCAATGTAGTAAAGACTGAGTAACAGTTCTGGGCAGAAATAGATGGCCTCGATTAGATACAGGTGAATATGAGAAATCATGGAAATTGAGTGTACACTCTCTAGGGAAGGATACAAAATAAAAGCACTGAAGTATCTGATTAATGCTAAAGAACAGAAACCAACCTCCGTTCAACACCTCAACTCCTAAATCTTTTTTTTAATAGAAATATCTTTTCAAAGGAATCAGATGCATACTGCAGGGTAACTGTAATCTTCAAGAGTGTGTGGCATGCAGATCTGCTCAAAAGTAGAAACTTCTCTGTATAGGTGATATTCTGGAAGGAAAATAAACTGCCAGAAACACACATAACCAATCATCCTCCTGCTAGGTTGAGGACTGTCATAGAGAGATTTGTGAAGAGACACAGGGGACACTGAGAAGATTCCAGAGAGCTAAGGAAGGAATAAGGGGTACACAACATGAGAACCACTGAATATCAAACAGACTGTTTTCTGTAGAAGTTCTTGTTGACCAGGACAGTACAATATCCTGAGAAGTTCTTTCCCTTGCTTTGTCTGGGAGCTCTTCAGATTCTGGGAATCCAAAAAGGAAAGAGATCCAGGGACAGGTGACCTACATGGTGCTAACCGTTATTCCCAATTGGGTTCCTACCTCATCTCAGAGACATTGATGTGATGTTGGAGCTTGTCTACCAAGTTCTCTTGCTGAGTGATCAGCTCCTTCTGCTTCACCAGATCCTTTGGCCTTTCATCCAGGTGCTCTTGGTCCTGTTCATTAAAAGATTGTTCTAAGTGGAGGGTTGTTCTCTCACATGCACACACTCGAATTCAAGAACACACACAAGTACAAGTCTACACACATACAAGGACACTGTAATGTAGTCCATGTTTAGTTTCACAGATACAACTAAAATAACTAGCAACCACCAGGAATACTAATGAAAAGAAGGTAAACCTGTTGGATGAGAGAAGAACACAGAGGGCCTGAGAGATAGCCAGTTCATACATTGAAGGGCCTATCCTGTAATCTAATGCACAGACAGGAGGCCCTCTGTGGTCCTGGCCCCTTAACTAACTCTGTTTAGGAAGTTCTCTAGATGGTGCAGTATAAAAATATTCCCCAGCAAAGGACTACTTGATGGTGGTGGACTAGCCCACTGGTCTTGTTTACTGTTTCCCAGTTGCCAGCAAGGTGAAGAACATCCTTCAAAATTAGCTCCCTTTACCACAGGTTGCCTCATTTTGAATCCAAAGCAAAGATCTCAGGAAACTAGAAAATCTCCATAACCAGGATCCAAAAGAAACAATTCCTTCCTGTGAGGTGATTGTGCCAGGGATTTGTTTGAGTAACAAATGGCGACTAAGCCAGTGCCAAATAATTTTATGTATTATTTTACGCTGAACAATATTCCACGGAAGAGACCAAGAACATTGTACTTTTCAACTTTTGAATGATGGGGATCAGGAGGCTGCTCCCAGGAATGTTGATAAAACCTTGATGTTCCTAGCTTCTATGTGGACACCTACTTCATGTTCTGGAATCACTGGGTCACATGGGGATTATACTTAAAAATTTCTGAAGACCTGCAAGTGGCTTCTCACTGTGCTATACCATTTTACACTACCAGCAATGTCTGAGGGTCCTCATTTTTCCAAACCCTCCATGAGGCTGACTTTCACTCAGGGTAATCAACTTTGAAGCAAAGCAGTTACTGAGTGCTACAGACACAGCACATGGTGAATACTTTAGACCCTCAGGAGCCTGAGTGAGGTGCACTGAGACAGCCCCATTCTCACACCACAGAATGGCTAAGGAACGTCTGCTAGTCTCTCATGCAGCTGGAAGCACACTGCAAGTTAGTATCTCTCAGGGAATAACATCCAGCCCAAGATCGAAGGACAAGGTTAACTGAGCCTTGGTTAGACAAATGGGGAAAGCAAGAGGTAGCAGGCAGTGAGGATGAGGACAAAACAGGATATAGAGAAGACACAGCAAGCCACCTGACCACTGAGTGTGCAGTCCCCATTCAGCCAGAGCAGACAAGAACACAAACCCTCAGGCAGTCTATCCTACCTCTCAGTCACCTTAATTTGCCACAGTGACATCCTTGTAAACTTTATGTACCCACATTCCTTTGGTTTGCTTCAAGGATTTCTGTGCAGATAGATATATTTTCTCTATAACACCTGAAAACCATTGGGTTACAGTAGTTTTGTGTCCATTTGTTCCTGTGAGCTGGGTGGACATGAAGAAGATGGGCATTAGCATTAAAATATTTGATTGATGCCAAGTTAGGGGCCCAGTACTTTTTCAATGAAGTTGATACCATCATCATTAAAGATGAGTAAGTGAACATACAAATATGCAGAAACACAACATGAGAGTTAAAAATCCACACATACTAACACACACTTGTACCTATAAGCACCTGTATTCACAAACACACACAAATACTTACCCCTATACATACAGAAAACATAACACACACACACACACACACACACAAATATATAGACATATATATATATATATATTGTATGTGTATGTATGTATGTATGTATGTATGTATGTATGTATATATGTATTCATCCACACATGGACACATACACACACAAAAGAACACTACTACACATGCAATAGACAGTATTCACATAAACACACAGAGGTTCATACATACACACAGAGTTGCACAGAAAAGCACAACATGACACACTACAAAACACAACCAGCACTCTCTCTCTCTCTCTCTCTCTCTCTCTCTCTCTCAAATAGTTACTGAACTTAGAATGGACAGTGAGAGGACTGCTGAACCTTTTCTGATATGTATCAGGTAATGGGTCCTCTGTGCAGTCTACAAGGCTCTTAGACTCATCAAGGCTCTGCTACAACAGCTGCACTTTCTTTTCATTGAATGAACTTTATCCATCACAAAACCCACTGACACTACAGGTTCCAAGTTCACCCATCACAGTCTCTTCACTAAACTTTCCTTGACTCCTCCACAGATGGCCTTGATAGCCCAAGAGAAATAAAGTGACATGTGGTCAACCCCTCCTTCAACTGAATGTACAAGGCTTAGTTGACTCTCCATGGGATGCCTTACCTATGTGGAGGTGGAAATGGGGGGGGTTCCATGGGGGGGAGGATGGATGGAGCAAGAGGAAGAATAAGAGGGGGGATCTGTGGATGTTATATAAGTGAATAAAAAACTCTTAATAAAGAGATAAAACAAAAAAATATAAAAGAAGACATCTGAGAATTTTCAGTAATAGATTTAGTGAAATAACAATCTATTTTCTTTGGCTTGTGGATTTTAGTTTCCTATGTTCTTCATTCACAAAATACTGATTTTGTGTTTTTCATTTGATGTATTTACTTATTTTCTATCTATCCATCCATCATCTACCTATCTATCTATCTATCTATCTGCCTTGAGATAAGAAAGTGCAACATTTCACTGTGGTTTTGAGAAACCCACAAGAAAGGGTATATATATATATATATATATATATATATATATATATATATATATATATATATATATATATTTGATTAGCGCGCCCTGGTGCATTATATGCAGGCTCCAGTAGGTGGCGGTGTAGCGGGAGGTCTCAAAGCGCATGTGCGAAGCCTCTCTGGACAGACTCCTGTGGCAGAAGAGGAAGCGGCACATGTGGTGCTCTATGGTGGCCAAGGGACAGCTGCTGCTCTCTGAGCTCTAAATCCAGAAGCGACGGGAAGCTGCAGCGACAGTGTTTCTGTAGTCGCAGCCGGCACCATGGTGAAGGAGCAGTTCCTGGAAACGGATGTAGATAAGAAAATGTAAGATGCGGCCAGCGGCGGAGACTGGGGTCCCGGGTCCGGGACATTTGGGAAGAGAGCAAAGAGAGAAGAAGCTTCAGGATGGGATTTCAGATCATATTGGTCCCTGAACTGCTGCGGAGAAAGTGAGATGGGCCGAGCAGTGTCAGAACCCGCATCCTGAGCCAAGGTGCCACCTCCCGAAGCCCCGCGCTGACTCCTCTCAGGAACTTCCCCTGGCTCGAGGAGACAGTGTGTGCTGACCCAAGGTTGTCAGCTAGAAAGTGGGTTCACAGCAGCTAGGTGGCAGGCTGAGGTCCAAGCTGCTATTCTGGGCCCTGGGCTTCACAGATTATTTAATTAAAGCATCATTAGACCTTCCTTATGAGTTTTCAGTTTGTTTGTTTTTAAGGCAGATTCGTTCATTTTTAAGGAGCAGGAAAGAGTCCTGAGGTCATTGTTGAGCACTAAAGATTCTGTATGAATGCAGCATTTGCTGCTTGGTCTAGTGGAGAGTAGTCAAATCAGCCATGGTTGCGGCTAATTTAATGACACACAGAGGGGATCATGGGAGCACAAGTCATAATAAGTCTGGGCTCACCACAGACCAAGCCTTTTTCAAAACGCTGTTGGAGGGACAGGCTGGGCTAATAGAAGTGAAGCAGGGGACTTACATTACTAGACTCTTGCAAGGAGGGTCAGACTCTTAAAGTGTTTGACCAGGACAGCATTTGAGTAAGATTCCTCGTTTCAGACTGATAATGATGATGGCCTGAACTGGGGGTGGGGACCTGAGGATGGGTGTAGGGACATGGAGAGAAGGGGATTCAAAGAGGCTTAGTGTGTAAAGTCGAAAAACAAACAGAGTAGAGATGGAGGTAAGAGAGAAATGAGATGGACATTGTCATGTGTGTGGTTGACATTCACTAGAACAGATGTCTAACCTGGGTGACCCCCAGCTTTTCTCAGTATTCACCCCTCCCAGTATTTCACATCCATCCTATACTTAAAATACTTTCTCTCACAGCAGTTCCAAGATATTGTTAGAATGCAGATGATGTCAATTGTGATGGTAGAGGCCCATGATCCCAGCACTCAGGCCAAGGCAGGAGGATCATAAATTTGAGGCTAGTGGGAGCTACATAGCAAGAGCCTTCATTTCAAAAGAAAACTAGTCCTATGTCAGTTGGATCTTCCAGTAGCTCTCTATTGCACTGACACTTCATACTCTCCTGGTTCCCGAGCTTTGCCCCACCCTGCAGGCCTCACTAGAGCCATCCTGTACACTTAGCTTGTTGTCTGTGCCCCATTGTGCTGCTTGGGCATTGCTTGACAATGCCCAGAGTGTGTGGGCCCAGGGATCTGTCTTCTGCTTCAAAGAACCCTATGCTTCGCTGGCCAGCTAGCCCTAGGCAAGTCTCCACCACATAGCAAGTTTGAGGCTGCATGGGATCCTGTCTTCAAGAAAAGCAAACACAGGGAAGGATAACTGTATCTAGAGTTCTTGCAGAGTTCTGCCGCTGGTTTGATTCCAAGAGTGTTAGGACCTGGCTTTGATCTGCTTTTTGTGAGTGCTACCTTTTGTGTCCAGTACCTTCTGTATGAAGTATGTTAATCTTTTCTGAGAGTTTCCTAAAGATGCAAAGTCTATGCGAATCTTGGTTATGGGAGGACTCAGCAAACTGAGATGTCCTTTGGCTGGGAATTGCTATGGCATTTCTCTCTTTGGGGAGCTTCAGATAGGAGGTTTTGGTATGCAGAAATTGACTTGCTAAAGATGTGAATTGTGTACCATAAAAAGCCCTTTGCAAAGCTACAGTGTGTCAGTTCAACAGAGGCTGACTCCCCTGCAGCAGCAAAGGCTAAAATTCATCCTAGAGTGTACCTGCTTCTTCCAAGGACAGTGTGGAGCCATCACATGACACAACAGATAACTTTACCAACCCCTAAGAAACCAACCTCTCATCACCTTCCCTTCCTTCCTACTTCCTATAGGAGAATGTGAAGCCCTTAGTTGCTCTGAGTTTGTTTAAGCTCCTCTCCACTGAAGATGTCCCTTTACTTCTGATGAACCAAGAAGCTGGAAAGCCCTCTGTTAGTTTAATCCTCACATTCTAAAGGAATTCACTGAAATCATTTTCCTGAACAGTGCTATTTAAAATTATTTAATAAAATAAGCAGTGCTCCAATTTGTTTGTACATTTTGTAGTCTAGCCATACAGAAATTTCTGGTCACAAAATTGTCCAAATACTAAAAATAATCAGTTCTTCTTCCTAGTTAGTATTCCAAGTCTTGGTTGTTAGACCTGCAGAATTTTGAGAATGAGAATATGGAGGCCTCACAGAACCTCAGTGAGCTGACAAAGGACAAAGTCTTCCTGTAGTAAGTGTTTGTCTTGACAGGGATGCCAACTGTTGTACAATTGCCCACTCTGATTTTCTTTGTCTCTGGACTGCAGGGTCTGTAGACCTGCTTCTAATTTTTCTGCTTCTTAGCCAGCAACATTAGCAAGCAGCTTTCAGACTTATGCCTCTTTACTCAGTTTTGCTAAGGGTTAAAGTGACTTTTAGTTTTTCCAAGCACAATATTGTCATACTCAGTAGCCCCTAGTTCAGTGCTCATCAACCTTCCGAATGCTGTGACACTTCAATACATTCCTTCATTGTTTTGATGACCCCAAACCACTTGTTAGAAGACCAATGGACATCACAAGTGGGTTGTTAGGCAGGAGCTGACTGCTATGGGATCTATGCACCCTCTGGGTCTCCTACTTCCTCAAGTGTACTTGCACATTACCTGCTGGTGTTTCCTCATGACAGTGGACCGATTAATGGTGTACTCCTCTTGTTTTATGAGGTGCATTGAGGGGTTATTTGGGGGGGGTTTCAGAAATAGTTTGATTCTTGCAGGAAATAACTGTTCTCTGCTTTTGGTCTTCAGTGCCACTCTCATTATTGTTAAAGGTTTTTGTTTATATCTTCCTGTGAACCTGGGATAGGGTTGGGTTGCTGAGGCATGGAGTCAGGGGTGCCCAGAGGAGGCTGGCAAGGCCTTACTATGCAGAAGATGTTTCCAGTGATCTGAAGAGCCAGCTCCTGATGTAGCAGAGTCAGTTAAAAAACAAGTTGGACATGCTGAGGCAAGAGAAGGAGAACCTACTGGAGGATTGGGTCCTGCTGAAGCACAATTTAAGTGACTTGCAAGTGCTCAGTAAGATCCAAGAAGATTCCAGTGACCTCCAAAACCAACAACAGCTGGTAGGACTGGAAGCTGGGTCACAGTTAGGTCCAACAACATTTACTTATGTAACCTTACCAGATCTACCCCTCCAGACACCTGTGCTCTATCTCATCACTTCCCTCATCCATCCACACAGCAATCCACCCACTTTATGATATAAAAATGTTAATTCTGTGTCTATATTAGTATTTCTGGGAAGTGAGTCTCCTCTGAGAATCTTGGTCATTGGCATGCAATCCCTGATGCTCTTTTGAAGCTGTAGTCAAAAGGGGGAAACAGGTCAATCACTTATCACACAGCTACATGTCATTGTGATGGGAGGATTCTTATACACAGATTTGACTTCAAGAGTAAAAAAATTCTCTAACCATCTCCACTAGTTCAAGAGTATGTTCCCCTAGGCTAGTTTAGTTCCCAGAAATGGAAAGGTGAGTTTTGGGACTGTTCCTAAAAGCTGGTGTGCTTGTTTTAAAGATAACTTCTCCTCTATCACAGTGTTGTTTTTGTCTCACCCCTTTCTCTGTCTCTCTCTGTCTTTCTGTGGTGTGTGTGTGTGTGTGTGTGTGTGTGTGTGTGTGTGTGTGTGTGTATAACAGAGGCATGTGGGAGTCCAATGCATATTGCATGTGGATGACAGCTAGAGGAGACCACTGCATTTCTCTTTTTCAGTCTCAATCTTATCAAATTGAAGCAGACTTTCTATGTCCCCATGAGCTTGACATTTGGTGAGATTGACTGACCGGCAAGTTCTTGGGATTTTCTTTATGTGCTTGCACTTGTGTGAGATTAGACTGACTATACTATACTCAACTCTCCACTAAGGACACAATCTTCCAATGAACAGGAGCAGCAAAGAATGGAAGAGAGACTTCTGAGCATGCTGAAGCAGAGGGAGCTGGTCACACAGCAAAAACACTTGGCAATAAAGCTGGAGCATCATTTGACTGTCTCCCAGATGAGGTATGAACCCAGGCTGAAGATGGGGTATGGAGCCAATTGGGTCCCCTGTACCAGGGCTCTCTGTCCTTTGTGCGTTTTGTTTATCTGAAAGACTCTCTGCTCCAAGCAAGGGTAGATGCGCTCAGAACTCAGGGTATTATGCTGGTCCCGTCAATAAGAACTTCTGTCCAGCAAACAATATGTTTGATACTTTCTGGGTCTGCAGAATTATGTCCCATCCCTCTCTTTGGATCTCTCTGGTATGTTCTCAGCAGGTTTTCTTCGAACTTGCAGAGCTTTGCCTGCTTATGCCTCAGAAGAGATGGGATTTAAAGGTGTGTCTCACCATATCTGAATTTACATATTTATTCAGAATATCACCTGTAGGGATGAGAGTCACATCCTTGCCACTATTTGATGTCACACTGACTGTCTTCATTGTTTGATCATTTCCTATGTAAATTGTACTGGGCATATAATAAATTTAGTCATTGACAGGATGAACCCAGGCAGATGTCTCTGCTGAGGATTGTTCAGAACCTTCACTAGTATTGTGTAACAGCCTCCTCTAGAGTACCAGGATGTAGATTCCTAGCTGTAGGCCTAAGGATAACAGAACTGTTTTTGTTTATTGCCAGAGACCATGCAGTGACAATGTTCTCAGTCACAAGGCTCAAGAAATACTGCTCTAGCATGACAGGCTCCATCTTGCATATTACCTGGGTGCAAAGTGGTATCTGGGCAGTAGCCCTGATATATTCAATTGACCTTAGTCAGATGTCTAGTTTGCAAAGTTGTATTAAGTCTATGTATAAAAATTAGGTGGTCTTTCTAAAATTATTTTTTATTCATTTTGCATACCAAACAAAGATCCCCCTTTCTTCCCTCCTACCACCCCTCACTTACCCTCTCCCCTAACCCTTCATTCCCTCTTCCAACAGGGTAAGTTTTCCCATGGTAGGACAGCTAAGCCTTGTACATTCTGTAAAGGGAGGACCAAGTCCCTCCCGACTTTATCAAGCAAGAGCAAGGTATCTGACCATAGGTAAAGGGATCTAGAAAGACAGCTCATGCACCAGGAATAGATCCAGATCACACTGCCAGGGCCCTCAAACAGACCCAGCTATACAACTGGCCCCCATATGCAGAGGGTCTGGTCCAGTCCCATGCTGATTCCACAACTGTCATTCTAAATTTCCTGAGTTCTTTTGAGCTTAGTTCAGTTGTTTCTGTAGATATCAACATCATGATATCTACCGATCTTGCTCATGTATTCCCTCTAAAAAAGACAAGAAGGAAGACAGCTTGAAATTTTAAGGTTTTCTATATCAAACCAGTGACAGCATTGTACAACATGGAGAGAAAAATAAAATAATATCAATTAAAATCAGAAATAAGGGCAGGTGTGTGTGATGGTGCATGTCTTTAATCTAAGCTCTTTGAGAGCATATGCAGGTAATCTCTGGCCTATTGTAGCCTTCCTACAATATATATCAAGTCAGCCAGAAATGCATATTGTAACCCTTCCTAGAAAATAGTTAACATAAAATGGACAAGGAGAAAACATGAGGTTGTTGATGAGGAAATCATGAACAGTCTGTGTATCTCTACTGTGCTGTTATGTATGACTTTAATATGCTACTCCTTTTGTTTAAATGATGTCTCTATACTGTAGGGAAAGTCCAGTTCTTTCTCATAGAGCTCAGTGCATACAGTACTCATATCAACATCTGATCCTTGTTAAGGGCAGAAAATAATTCAAGGCCCAGCTATTCTGGGACACTTGTTCCTTAGGGGTACATACAATGACTGCTGCCAAAGATCAATGTTGACTATTGAGCACAATTGAGTTTTTGTGATATCACTGAATGATATGTGACATGGTGGATCCCCACATGTACTGCTAGTTGTAAAATCACCAGTGAGGCAAATATCATCTGCCCTGCTGTGGTCCATCCATAATCCGATCCATGTGTCTCCTGACTCGCTTATCATGGAGAAACCATCAAAATGAAGCTTGAGATAAAAAAACACTAAAAATTGTGCAGAAAAACTGACATCTACCAGCAAGTGTTCCCAGTGAGGGCCACAACAACATGGAGGGAGAATATGTTTCTGCTCATTGTTATTCTGAAAGTTTATTGCTACAAATTTTTGGTTGCTGACTGAGTCCTCAGCCCTTCATATGTGGAGGGAGATATGTCAATGGAGACTGTGTTGATGTCATGCTGCTATCCAGACAGACCACATGACATAAGCATCATATTCTCACTCCATTCCAGTACTGGAGTTACTCAATTTCATGCACAAGTGATGGTGAAGTGAGTTGTTCTGAGAGATGATTTAGAAAGGATGACACCATGAGCTTTTATGTCTTTAGGTAGCAGATGCTCCCATGTCTTTTAGTCTTGAATAGGCACTCAGACACATGCTGGCAGGCAGAATCCTTTAGTGGCCAACAGAGCATAGATCAACTTTGGAAAGGGCTTAACCTAAAAGCCCCAAAGTGGCATGACTATACTTGTCTTGAGGAGGTTATGTCAATTCATGGTTGCCTTCCAACTTATGTCTAAAGACAGACACACATGATGTTAGACCCTGCACTAACCTGCATGATAAGAATATTTCTTAGTGTAAATAGTTTTGGTTTGTTTTAGGATTTGCTAGAATTGAGGTTTTGATGTTCTTTGTTTTGTTTTGATGTTTTGTTATTTTTGGTTCTTTTGTTCTTTCTTTGATTTTATATATTGGTAAGGCTCTACACTGAATATACTAATCCCAGCACTCAGGAGACATGGTGGGTCTTTGGGAGTTCAAGTACACTCTGGTCTCAACTTACTTGGGAGATGGGGGAAGGCAATGTACATGTATGTCATTGCAGAAGTGTGGAGATCAAAGGATAATTTTTCAGAGTCAGTTCTCTCCTCCCATCATGTCAGTCTCAGGTATCAAATCATGTTGTCAGTCATCCTGGTAAGTGCCTTTATTCACTTAGCCATCTCACTAGTCCTCTGATACACACTGACTAAACACATTTTTTACACTAACACACAGATCCTTGGTGCTCACGTGCGTTAACAATTGGTTCCTAATTTGGGAGATTGTTTGTCCTTTAGGACATGGCCTACCTAGCAGAAGAAGGATGCCTATGATGGGTCTTAAAGGCCATCATCACTTCTGGTACCAGTTCTGAGTTGTCTGCTTCCTGGTCTACCACAGTGTGAGAAAAAACAGACCACTGCCACAGACCAAGCTTCCCTGTTTGCCCTCCACGCTGTAATTGACTGACATTCCCTGCAGCCATCAGTCTTCCTGCCTTGACTGATTTCTGTCATATTTTTGTCACAGCAACTCAAAAAGAATCAGCCGTATTTTCTGTATTAAACTCTGCTCAGAAGGTATAGAGCAAGCAGAAGAGATAGGCTTGTTTTTAGACCTACCTTACACTAGTTTCTAGTCTACACTGCAACTAGCTCTTTGACTCAAAGCATCTCACTTCAACATTAGGAGGGAAAGGGGCAGATTAGACACAGTTATCACACCAAATGAAAAGGGTTGCCATGTTTGTTGTTGTTGTCACATATTTGACACAGTTTCTCTGTGTAGTTTTGGCTATCCCGGAACTTGCTCTGAGAGGAGGCTGACCTGGAACTCACTGAGATTTACCTGCTTCTACCTCCATTATTCAGGAATTAAAGGTGTGCGCCACCACTCTCCAGCTGGGTTGCTCTTTTATTTGATGTTTGTTTATCTAGTGAGTTGGTTGGTTGGTTGGGAGGGTGGATGGGTGGTTGGTTAGTTAGTTAGTTTTAATATTCTAGGTAGCCTTCTGTCAACTGTATAGCTAGTAAAGATTTTTCCCATTCAGCAGCCTGCCTCTTTATCTTTAGATGGTGTCCTTTGCTGTTCAGCTTTTTGGTTTCTTATTGCCAATTTTGGAATCCTTTCCTAGTATGAGACAGTGGGTTTGAATCCAACACTTAAAAAATTACTGCACTTCCTTTATACTATAATCATATTCCCCTTTATGCATATAGTGCTAGTAGGAAGGTTATGCATTACTCTCAAACATATTATATCACTTCCATTATTCCCTTGCCTTAAATGTGCACATCACTTGGTAGATTTCTTACTATATATGTTATACAAATCAATGACATTGTAACTTTCCTTCATAAACCATTGCATGTTTATTTCTTACTATTATTTTGCCTAAAATTTATCTAGAAATATTTTATAAGACATAAACTCTTTACATATTAACTAAAGAACTTTGTTTTGTTTGTTTTTTGAGGGAGGGATTCAGTAGCTTTGCCTGTCCTTAAACTTGTGCCATAGACTATGCTGACCTCAAACTTAGAGATCCACCTGCCTCTGCCTCCCAAGTGCTGGCATTAATGGCATGTGCCACCTATCCATGGCAAAAAAACTTCTTTAAAGGACTAGACACAATTTTTTTTTACTTTTCTAAAACTTATTTTTTTCTTTATTAAGTAATTACTATTCTGATGCTGGTGGCACACGTCTCAATCTCAGCAATAAGTAGGCAGAGCCAGGCAGATCTTTGTGAGTTTGAGGCCAGCCTGGTCTACAGAGGGAGATCCAGAACAGGCATCAAAACTACACAGAGAAACCCTAACTTGAAAAACCACACACACACGCACACAAAACAGATTTCTTATTCATGTTACATTCCAACCACAGATCCCCCTCTCTTCTCTCCTCCCACCCCCACCAGCCTCCCTGACAACCCACCCCTCCATTCCCTCTTCCAATGAGCTAATCCCTCACAGGGGGGGACAGCAAAGCCTGGTACATTCTGTTGAGGCAGGTCCAAGCCCTACTCCAAGCATCAAGCAAAGTGTGCAAGGTGTCTCACCACAGGGAATGGGCTCCAAAAAAGCCAGCTCATGATCCAAGGATGGATCCTGAACCTATTGCCAGGGGGCTCCTTAAATCCCCCAAAACCCAGTTTATTCCTGGTGATCTCCTCTTTTTCCTTTCCCAAGGTGATCCATGCATCTGTCTTAGGGACATTCCTGTTTCCTAGCTTCTTAGGTGCTGTGGGTTGTAGTCTAGTTATCCTTTGCTTTACATCTAGTATCCACTTATGAGTAAATACATATCATGTTTGTCTTTCTGAATCTAGGTTATCTCACTCAGGATGGTATTTTCTAGTTCTATCCACAGCCATGTGGCAACACACTGATTAATAGAAATAGGTTCAATTAAGTTGAAAGAACTAACTAGCAAGAAGCCTGAGGCATAGATCAAACAGTTTGTAATTAATATTAAGCCTCTGACAGGTTATTTGTGAACAGGTGGGCAGGACAGATTAGTCCATCTATAGCAGACAGCTCTGGCTCACCTAATTTCTTTTTTATTTTAATGTTTTATTGATACTTTGTTGGTTTAACATCATGCATCCCAATCCCACTCTCCCTCCAACTCATTCCATCACATCTGATTTCTGCCCTTGAAACCTCCCCCACAAAAAAACATTAAAAGAAAAGCTGAAAACCCAAAATTAAACACAAACAAACAAAAGTCTTGGAGAGGAGGCTATAATGTGGCCTAGTAATTCACACAGTGTACTCTTTAGTCCATAGATCTTTGCTTGTGATTGTTACAGGCCTCTCTGGCTTCTCTACACTATAGAAGATGGACCTTCATTTGTACTCTTCTTGGAAATCCTATTGATGCCTTGTGTCATGGAGATCCTGCAGCTTTGGATAGGCATGTCCCAGGCTTTCACATATGTCCAGCAGTTCATAGACAAAGATGATGTTAAGGTGGAATAGACAACTGGAGAAATGTGCTGTAGTTTCTTTGACCAGCCCACAGTGTATTTCTCAGCTCATCTTCCAGCAGATTTTAAAAGCTGAGAAAAAAATTAAGGCACGGGTGCACAGTGAACCTTCTCCCTTGGTAAATGCAGGGAATGACCTCAGCTGAAAGGTCATGATGAATTGTCCACCTGACTAGAGCTGGTCCAGGCTCAATAGCTGACATAGCATGTCCCCACAACCCTGGTCCTTGACTGCCTTCGTCCTCTAGGTCAGAAAATCTCCAGTCTGACTTTGAACAGGCCACTGCTCAGGATGACATCCTCCTGCAGACAGAACTGCTGCAGCAGGAGCACTAAGCCTCTCAGGCCAGTGAGCCACCATTGCATACCATCCCTAGCAAACATGGAATTGGTGGGGGACTGGGAGCTCTTGACCTTGGCTTCTAGTGTGAATAGGTCTTGATTTTTTTTCTGGCCTGTGGCACAGCCAGGCTGTTTCTGTGTCTGATTGCCTTTCCTTCTCATATAGCAGATCTTCAGAGAACTGAGGAGGCAAAAGGAGCCATAGATGCCTTGAACCCATGACATTCTATACTCTCAGATCAAGGCTTCCTCTTCAGAAGACACTCCTTTAGAGCTGTGAACTCACCAGTGAGGAAAATACCAGCTGTCTTCCAGGTGATCCAGCCCCAATCAGTGAGAACCCTGATATTCAACAGCAAGTGGCCACTGTGAGGGGTACTACAACATGGAGGAAAGAGGTGTAATGAGCAAGTCTATGTCTGTCAGTTCAATATCGATGGCTTTGACAAGCTGACTGAGTTACCAGTCCTCACTATGTGGTATGAAATCTGTCATGGAAGACGGTGTTGATGTCACGCTTTTCCAGACAGACCACACACAAAAGCATCATATTTCATTCTCCAGTCCAATGTTGATGCTCACTCCATGCCATGCACCAGTGTTGCTGAAGAGAATGCACCAAAGATATCTCCACAGTCCATCATTCTTCATGTTATTCATTTTTTCCATATTAAAATGAGTGAGTATTCTTTGGTTGCCAAGCATGACCTGAAATGACTGGTCCTGAGAAAGGATTTACAGGAGACATCTGAGTCATCTTTGATTTTCTTGGCACTCAGATGCTGCCCATGGACTTGTTGGGTCTCCAGAAAGCACAGAAGCGTCTGAAAGATTCAAATAGTGACCAAGACATTGCAAGATCAGCAGTGTATCATAATTTATCAAAAGCTTCCCAAGGAGCACAAGGTTTGCTCTAGGAAACATCTCATTCTTAGTGTTAGTGAGGGCTTTACCTACAAAGCCTTAAGGGGGCATGGCGAAACTAGCTTTGAAAAGGCTTTCACAATCACTACCTGTCTTCCTACCATGTTTCCAAGCCCAGCCACAGGCTGTAGGTCTGTGCTGCTAAATGCACAGCAAGAGAATGCTGCTGACCTTAATTTTATGTATGGTTTTTGGTTGGGTTTTGTTTGCTTTGCTTTTTTTGGTTTTCTTTGTTATGGTTTGAGCTTTTGTTATTTTTTGGTTCTTTCTTTTTTCTTGTTGTTTTGATATTTGCTAAGGATATTCACTATTTACGTTGACTGATCTCCTTAAGCCCCTTTTGAGTAAAATAACTGTATTTTTACTTTAATAAAATGAATTAGTACTTTTCTGTCTTAGAACCAATTTCTTTGCTCAGGTGTGTTGTATCACTCAATTAGCCTCAGAAACTCCTGTAACATCAAGAACTCTGGTGGGCCCAGCTTGGGCTATATATTGAGTTCCCAGTCAGCCAGGTCTACACAGGGCTTAGGATATGGATATCCTTTGTATGTTGGGAAAAGTATTGATACTATATCTTTATGTCCCTATATTTAGCTCTCCCTGAAAGATATTATTCTGGATACACATTTCCAGACATGATCATGAGGACTCAATTAATGAGAAGCATAACAGTATTGCTCTAAAGCCTCTCAGGAAATGAGAACATTGATTAAAGAAGTTTTAAATAAATCCATGGACTGCTTGCCACCTGGGGCAATGATAATATCCCTTCCTGGGCTGCTGCCAAAGGCCATGTCCTGTCCATGCCCCAGAGGAAGCTGTGGGGGGTCTGTGTAGATATCCATATCTCCTATTACCTGTAAGGACCCTGCAGCAACCTGCAATCTGCACCAACACCTATGACCATGTTGGTGTCAAGAGGCTTTCCCCCCAAAAGAGTAAGTATGTCTTAGAGTCCTGTGCCGCCACCATGGAGTAAATGACATCCAGACCGGGGATGTTGGTGAGGGTTGTGTTTGGGTCCATGGCCCTGTTGCAGTCAGGTTCTGTGTTGATATCTCAGGCTCCTGTGGACATCAAAGGCATTGCAGATGCCTGGAATGTGGGCCACTACCTGTGCACATGGTGCTGCTGGTTCTAATCCAATCTGAGTGACCAGGCCTTGGCTGCAGTCTAGGACCATGTCTGTGTCGATGTTGCAAACACAGCCAGGATCTGTATTCATGTTCATGGCCTGTGTTGCCAACACAGGTCACACAAAAGTAGGTAGGGGTCTAGGCTTCTTTGTAGGTATCCAAGAGCTGTGCTTCTGTTGGGCCCATACAGATCTGAGAGGCCAATGCTGCCACTAGGGGCCCTAGGGTCCTCTGGACCTAGGTTGCTTTCAAAAGACATGTCTGTATCTTTTACCCTGCAACATCCTCGATCTATGTTGATGCCAGTGGCTCCTGTTACCTCCAATGACTGGGTAGGGTAACACAGAATTATCTGAGAGAGCTGGACTTGCCCCCTACCAACTGCAGCAGTCCAGTGAGAGGGTCTAGTACCTGGACAGAGCAGCACATTATGGTGTATCTTGTTAGTGGAAGGTCCAGATGAGCTGTCCCTGAGACTGTGAGAGCAAAAGAACTGAGTCCACCTCTTTCTTCTGCCTTGTGTTGTTCAGTGTGAGATAAAGATGCCCACTCCTCCTAAGCACATGACACCTGCAGATGGTGGGAGAGTTGGCCTCTGGGGAATAATAACTGAAGAGATGTGGCAGCCTCACACCAACTTCAGTAGTTGGGATTGTGGGCTTGGCACCTCACCTGGACAAAACATCAGAGTTGTCTCTAGTTGTCCGAGGGTGAGTAAGTCAGAAGTGAGGGCATGAGAGCAGAAAAAATGGCCTCTCTCCATTCTGCCTGCAGCATGTGCTGTGTTAGCAGGACAAGCTGGACAGCTTTGCTGTGTTGTAAGGTTAGTAAAGGTGGTGGGCTAACCAAAACTGCTACCATCCATGCCAGAATCAGGGCTGAAGTTA
>NW_023412050.1:0-17011 GCF_903995425.1 Onychomys torridus
TACATTCTTGTAAGGATAACTTTACAAGGATTTAGTAAATAAGTAAGGTAAAATATCCAGATATTTTTTAAATACCCAGAAAATATATACTTTATTAGAAATCACTGAAATAGAATAAACAATATATGTAAAACTTATTTCTACATTGTTAAGAACATAAATAGAAACTTTTCTCAGAATTCCTAAGTAGATGCAAACTTCATAGTACAGAAAATTACTGATAAATTCTCAATTAGTTAATATTTGTTGTAGAATTCTGGCTTAAGTTTAACATAAATAAACGTATTGTCAGTTAACTTGAGAAAAGTAGTTAAACGACAAAAACAAAATATCATTTCAGTGTAGTCTAGTATTATAAATGTAGTCCAGCAAACAAATAAATGTGGGTTCTCTGTTTTGTACCCTCTAAGTTTTTTCTTTTTTCTTTTTTTTTTTAACTGAGGACCAAACCCAGAGCCTTGCTCTTGCTAGGCAAGTGCTCTACCACTGAGCTAAATTCCCAAGCCATCCTCTAAGTTTTATTTTAGGTATTTTATGACAGGAATGGAAGGCTAACACAATTGGCATTAGCTAGATGAAAAGACGTATTTAGAATTTTTAGACTATGCACTCAGGATAATGTGTAGTTGATATGCACTTAAAATATTCCATTTGGGGTTAATTTTTACTTATGTACTAGTGCGTGTTCATTGTAAAAAGTGGAGTATTTCGAGATAATTTCATTCACTATATTATATCCATCCATCATCTTTCACCCTATTAGCCTTTCCTGTCTCTATCCACACATCTGTTAGGCTCTACTTTCCAATAGCCCACCTACTCTCACATATATTATATTTAGCAGTCATAGTGAGTTAAATCTATGTTATTTTACCAATTATTACAGTGAAAGTTTATGTCTATAAGTATCTGCTGTGTTTGTTTCTGATACAGTAGTACTCAAAAATAAAATTCTAAGCAGAGAATATCCAATCTTTTTTTTGTTTGTTTGTATTTTTGTTTTTTGTTTTTTTTTTTTTTTTCCGAGACAGAGTTTCTCTGTGTGCTTTTGCCCCTTTTTCTGGATCTTGCTCTGTAGACCAGGCTGGTCTCAAACTCACAAAGATCCACCTAGCTCTGTCTCCCCAAGTGCTGGGATAAAGTCATGTGCCACCACTACACGGGGCCCTAATCATTTATTACAGAAAATCCTGCTGTATTCCAGCACTTTACAGCTCTCACTATTAATGAATAGAAAAGCAAACACTCACCTGGCCAGACCTCTGAGAAACATCCATGTAGAGGTGAAGCGCTAAGAAGCAGTTATAAGGAAGAAAATATCATCAGGCTATCTCTCTCTAGACCCTTAATTATATGTCATCTATATGACAGCGGCACTTCTGACGTTGAGGGTTGTTAGAAATGGTATCATCCAAATGGAAACAGTGAACTTTCCTAATTCTAGGAAAACAGTGCTAGATGGAGGGACAGCTCGAAGCTCATAGGGTTTCCCATGTGTGAGCTAACTCTCCCAGGCCATATCTGTCTGTGTGGATGAGCTGATCCCAGTCCTTGTGGACAAAACAAAAGGAAAATTAATGATGTCCATTTAAAAGAAGTAGAAAAACATTTTCACTTCCCCAAGGTATCCTTCCTGCTTCCAAACATTCCTAATAGCCTCTATACTTACTTGATAGTGTCTTCAAGAGTCTCATCTGGAAATTATCAGCACTTTTGCTAAAATTAGGAAATGTGCAACCGAGCCAACATAACCTTCAACCTACAGTCTGTCCTCCTGTGGATGTGCTGAGGTAACGGTGGCCTAGAGATTGAGGGAATGGCTGACCAATGACTGTTCAAGACTAAAACCTGTGCCAGAAGAGTAAGCCCAAACCTGACACTCCTGTAATCATCAGGACCCACAGGCTAATTGATTCAGAGATCTGGGATAGAACCAAACATGACTGGAAAAAATACTGTCAATGTAATGATACCTAACATTATTGTGCTATCCACCTAGATTGCTGCCTAGCCCAATAGTCATCAGAGAGGCTTCCTCCAGCAACTAATGGAAACAGATGCAGACCCACAGCTTACACATAAGGCAATAATGAAGAAGAAAAGAAAAAGAAACTTCTAGTAGTTAAAACCTGTGCTTTGCTTATTCAAAGGGAAATATTCAAAATTTTCTATGTTATCTAAAATAAACCCAAATCAGAGATTCTACGGTCACTAGACAGGGACTAAGATATGAATCACAGGAAAGATGATCTAAATCGTACCAGAGCTGAGGTGGTTTACCATGAGATATCCCCAGAGTCTTGGAATTTGAAACACTCAGTTTCCATTTGATGTTGCTGTATGCGGTTAAGGATTTTTCTATTCTTTACTATTAAAAAATTCAGAAGTCAGATATTGGGGGTGAGAACCTGAATGATCGAGCAAGTGGAGAAATGACTATTGACCTCTCTCTATCTCTTTATATATATAGCTTCTATGCATAGCACAATAATGTTAGGCATCATTACACTGAATATATATATATATATATATATATATATATATATATATATATATATATATATATCCTTCCCTCCCTCTCTCTCATTCCTAGATCTCATTAATCTGAGACTCTCTAACTCCAGCCCACTACTTCCTGTGTGTCTCTCTCTGTCCTTGGTCCTCTAAAACCTCTATGGCTAATTTTGGTCAGTTAGTAGCTACTTCTGCCCTCTGAATCAAAGCAAATTATATTGCCAGTTTCAGGAACATCATAATATGATCAAAAATATCCCACAAAAATGGAAAGGTTTAAGAAGTATGGCCTTGATGAAAGAAATATTTCACTGTTTATCCCATCTATAATTCCTGCCTGGCTACTTGCCAATCAGGGTTTTATTAAACTAGTGTACAAACGCATTATCCCACAGCACACTAGAGGCAGGCTGTGAGAGTTTAAAGACTTCTGCTATTTTCAGTTCTTTATGCTTCATGCTTGTGTTTCAAGATGTAAACTCTCAGCTTTCTGCTTCTAACACCATGTCTCCCACATACTGCCATGCCTCCCTGCCATGATGGACTCTGAACCCTATGAAACCATACACCCAACTAAAATCTTCCTTTGTTAAAAAAAAAAATAGGAAGAAAAAAATAAGGAAAATGTCACCTCCTCCAAACACACTTGGGTAAAGAAATCTTTCTTACAGATAGCACAGACATGAGATGATGTAACTATTATCAGTATAGCAGGCTGGGGGCTAGTGGTGTAGCTCAGCTGATAGAGTGCACTCCTAGAAAGCATTTTATATGTGGGATATCGTGAAAATATCAAACCTTCAAAATATAGGCACAAGAGAGTCAAGAATCCCAAGTCAGTGGCAAAGATAAGACCTGTGACAAGATCATAAAAAAAAAAAACCTCCTCTAAACTGAGGAAAGACACACCCACAAAAAAAACATGAGATGCACACACAGAACTGGTAAAAGACAAGCAAGAAAATAAAATTTTCAACAAAACCCACACCCAGGTCTACAGTGGAAGATCCCAGGCTCTGAGGAGGAACCATGGTCCTGCCCAGTACCATCATGGACTGAGTGGGAAAAGGAGACCCACACTCAGGCTCAGGGCAGTTTGTCCTGGGCTCCAAGGAGAAAACAAAGGTCTGTCTGATGCTTTGCAGTGCTGGACAGATGGGCACTACTATAGTGAGCAAATAAATGGTGTGGTATGGGGAAAGAGAAACAGAATAGTTCATGTAATATATGCAGAGGTAATCTAAAAGATGGAAGAGTTGAGGAGCAGGCTAATGTGGGTGGGCCATAGTGATGTCTGGGCCAGAGCAGCTACAGGGGGGCTCAAATATGGATTCATGGCCCTGATGAAGCCACAGTCTGTGATGAGGTCCGTGATTCTTGATACCACCAAAGACTGAGAGGATAGGACTGTACAGACTTGGCTTTGCCCTCTAACTGGATGTTATGCTATGGAGAAGTGGTCCTAACTCTCACCTGCTGAAGCACTCAGGAGAGAGGGTCCTAAACCTCACCTGGGCACCACAATAGAGATGACTCTATTTGCAGGGGCATGGGCGAGGAGGCCCAAAGGGCATGGGTATGGAAGAGCAGGTTGTGCCTGCTATATGGTGAGTGAAAGATTCCTCCCCTTCCCCCTAGCCTACTGCAGCAGGTAAGGGACCTGACCTAACCTCTCACCAGCTGAGGCATTCACAAAACTTGGCCCTGTACCTCTCCTGGGTAGTACAGTAGAGCTGACCCTATGAACAGCTTAGGAATTAACACCTAGACCTCTAATCATCCAAAATCCAGATGCCTAAACACCTATGAAAGAACACAATCAATAACAAAAAAGGCAATATGGCATCACCAGAGCCCAGCAATTCTACAACAGCAAGACCTGAACAATCCAACACAGCAAAGCACAAAAACATGAGCTTAAAAGTTACTTTATGAACATGATAGGCATCCTTAAATAGTATGTGAGCAAATCCTTTAACAAAATTGAGAAAAAGACAAACAAAAAGTTAGTAGATATCAATAAATCTCTAAAAAGAAAACAAAGAAAAGAAAAACAGACAGGTGAAGGAAACTGTTTAAGACTTGAAAATGGAAATATAAGCAATAAACAAAACACAAACAGATGGAATCTTGGAAATGTAAATATGGGTAAGCAAACAGGGACTACAGATGCAACTTCACCATCAGAATACAAGAGATGGAAAGGAATCTCAGGCATTGAATACATGATAGAGAAAATAAATTCATCAGTTTAAAGAAAATGTTAAATCTAAAAATTTCCTGACACAAAACATCCAGGAAATCTGGGACACAACGCAGAGATCAAACATAAGAATAGTCAGTATAGAAGAGAAGAAATACAGCTCAAAATCACATAGAATATATTTAACTGAATCATAGAAGAAAATTTTCCTGACCTAAATAAGGGCATGTGTATAAAAGTACTAGAGGCTTATAGAGTACCAAGTAGATTGGATCAGAAAAAATGATTTCCCTTACCACATAATAATCAAAACATTAAACATACAGAACAAACACAAATTTTAAAAATGACAAGGAAAATGGCCAAGTAACACATAAAGGCAGGCCCATTAGAATCACATTCAACTCTCATCAAAGATCCTAAAATCCAGAAGAGTCTGGACTGATATCTTGTAGATGATAACAGACCAGCAATGCCAGACAAGACTAGTACACCCAGCAAAACTGTCAATCATCCTAGATGGAGAAATCAAGATATTTCATGACAAAGTCAGATTTGAACAATATCTATCCATAAACTCAGCACTACAGGCAGTACTAGAAGGAAAATTCCAACCCCAGGAAGTTAACAGCACCCACAAAGACCACAGGTAATAGATATTCTCACACCAGCGAAACTCAAAGAAGGGAAACACACACTAAGAGACACACACAGAGACACACACATCGAGAGAGACACACACTATCACAACCATAGACCAAAAACAAACTAACAGAAATTAAGAACCATTGATCATTAATATCACTCACTATCAGTGGACTCAATTTGCTAATAAAAGGACTGGATACAAAAACAGGATCCATAATTCTGCTGCATACAGGAAACACACCTCTAACTCAAGGACAGATATTACCTAAGAATAAAGAGTTGGAAAAGATTTTGCAGTCAAATGAACCTAAGAAGCAAGCTGGTGTAGCCATCCTAATATCTAACAAAATAGACTTCAAACCAAAATTAATCATAAGAAATTGAGAAGGACATTTCATACTCATCAAAGGAAAAATCAACCAAGATGATGTCTCAATTCTGAACATCTATGCTCCCAATGTAAGGGCACCACAATTTAAAAAAATTTTCTAAGGTTAAAATCACACAAAAACCACACACAATAATGGTGGGAGATTTTCATACCACACTCTTACCAATGGGAAAAACATCCAGACTAAAACTAAACAGAGAAATAATGGAACTAACATATACTATTATTCAAATGGACCTAACAAGTATCTACAGAACATTTCACCCAAACACAAAACAATGTACATTCCTCTTAGCAACACATGAAACATTATCCAAAATCAACCATATAGTTGGCCACAAAGTTGGTCTCAACAGATACTGAAAAATTAGAATAACCCCCTGCATCTTATTAGACCACCATGGATTAGAGATGGATTTCAGAAACAACAGAAACAAAAGGAGCTTACAACTTATAGAAACTGAACAACTCTCTACTAAGTTACTACTGGGTCAAGGAAGAAATGAAGAAAGAAGTTAAAGACTTCCTAGAATTCAATGAAAATGAATGCACAACATACCCAAACTTATGAGACTGTAACATGAATCTTAAAAGTTCTTATTAACGAGATCAAACCTGAGGCCAGTTAGTTATTGGGGTGAATGCTGGAAGATCAGAGAAGCAGAACAAGCCACAACTACCTCACCTCGCCAGTTCCTCAGCTGATCCTGTTTCCTCAGACTGGAAGCTTCTGGGTCCTCATCCAAATGGGTCTCAGCTGAACTGTGCTGCTCAAAGCCTAAAAGCTTAACCAGCCAAATGCTGCTAGTTTCTGGTCTTCACACCTTATATATCTTTCTACTTTCTGCCATCACTCCCTGGAATTAAAGGCTCACTTCTTGGGATTAAATGTGAGTATCACCTCGCCTGGCTGTTTCCAATGTGGCCTTGAACTCACAGAGATCCAGACCAGATGTCTGCCTCTGGAATGCTAGGATTAAAGGTGTGAGTGCCACCATTTTCTAGTCTCTGTATCTAGTGGCTGTTCTAACCCCAGATAAGTTTATTAGGGTGCACAATATTTTGGGGAACACACTACCACTACATGGGACAATATGAAAGCAGTGCTGAGAGGAAAGTTCATAGCACTGAGTGTCTTCATGAAGAATTTTGAGAGCACTCATACTAGCGACTTAATGGCACACCTGAAAGCTCTAGAACAAGAAGAAGTAGACACCCTAAGAGGAGTAGAAGGCAGGAAATAATCATATTGGGGACTGAAATCAATAAAATATGAACAAAGAGAACAATACAAAGAATCAAGGAAACAAAGAGATGTTTCTTTGAGAAAATCAACAAAACTGATAAACCCTTATCTAAACTAACTAAGGGAGAGAGAGAGAGAGAGAGAGAGAGAGAATATTCAAATCAACAAAATTTTTTAAAAAAGAGTGATATAACAGACTCCATGGAAATAAAGAGAATCATTAGATCATTCTTCAAAACCTGTACTCCACAAAATTGGAAAATCTAAAAGAAATGGACAGATAACTTGATAGATGCCACTTACCAAAGTTAAATCAGAATCATATAAACAATTCAAATAGACCTATAAACCCTAAGGAAGCAGAAGAAGTCATCAGAAGTCTCCCAACCAAAAAAAGCCCAGGGCTACATGGTTTCAACACAGAATTCTACCAGACTGTCAAAGAAGAGCTAATACCAATACTCTTCAAATTATCCCACAAAATAGAAACAGAAGGAACATTGTAAAATTCTTTCTGTAAAGCCACAGTCACTCTGATACCCAAACCACACAAAGCACAACAAAGAAAGAGAATTACAGACCAATTTCACTAATGATCATTGATGTAAAAATACTAAGTAAAACACTTGCCAACTGAATCCAAGAACACATCAAAAAGATCATCCATCATGATCAAGTAGTATTCATTCCAGACATGCAGAGATTATTCAACATATGAAAATCTGTCAGTGCAATTCACCAAATAAGCAAACTGAAAGGAAAAAAAAAAGCACATGATCATTTTGTTGGATGTTATAAAAGCCTTTGACAAAATCCAACACCACTTCATGATAAAAGTCTTGGAGAGATCAGAGATACAAGGCACATACATAAACATCATACGAACAATATACAGTCAGGCAGCAGTAGCGCATGCCTTTAATCCCAGCACTCCGGAGGCAGAGGCAAGTGGAAATCTGTGAGTTCAAGGCCAGCCTGGTGTACAGAGCAAGATCCAAAACTACAAGCACCAAAACAACACAGAGAAACCCTGTCTCGGGGAAAAACAAAAACAAAAACAATAACAAAAACAAAAAATCAATATACAGCAAACCAATTGCTAACATCAAATTAAATGGAGATAAACTCATAGTGATTCCACTAAAATCAGGAACAAGAAAAGTCTGTTTTCCTTCCCCATCCCTATTCAATATAGTACTTGAAGTTCCAGCCAGAGCAATAAGACACCTGAAGGAGTTCAAGGAGATACAAATTGGAAAAGAAATGAAAGTATCATTATTTATAGATGATATAATAGTATACAAAAGCAACTCCAAAATCTCTACCAGGGAATTCCCACAGCTGTTAAACAGCTTTAGTGAAGGGACTGGATACAAGATTAACTAAAACAAAATCAGTAGCCTTCCTATATACAAATAACAAAGGGTCTCAGAAAGAAATCAGAGAATCAAGACCCTTTACCATAGCTTAAAATAATATATCTGGAGTAATTCTAATCAAGCAAGTGAAAGATCTGTATGACAATAATTTCAAGTCTTTTAAGAAAGAAATTGAAGAAGATATCTAAAGATGGAAAGATCTCCCATGCTCTTGGATCAGTAGGATTAACCTAGTAAAAATGGCCATCTGATCAAAAGTAATCTACAGATTCAATCCAATCCCCATTAATATTCTGCTGCTACTATGAGGACCAGCCTTCAGCAGCTCATGGAATGAAAAGAAGCCAGGGAGTTCATGAACTAATTGCTCAACTTGACTTTTTTATCTGAGGAAGTAAAACTGAATTCTCTGGGGCCAGTGTGGGGGCTAAACTAACATCCCTGGCCTGCAAAAAGGGGAAAATATACATACACATCTTTAGTGTCTCTCCATAATCTTCTCTCTCTCTATGTTCTTTATTTCTTTTCTTACTTCAAAAAAGAAACTCAAATGGCAGAGAACCATTCAACTGTTCAACATTAGCAGTGATCAGGGAAATGCAAATTAAAACTACTTTAAAATTTCATCTTACACAACTCAGAATGACCATGTTCAGTATAACAAATGATAGCTGATGCTGTTTATTTGGACAAAGGGGAACACTCATCCATTGCCTCTGGGAGTGCAAACTTGTACAGCCACTATGGAAATCAGTCTGGTAGTTCTTCAGGAAGCTGGGAAACCATCCATCTCAAGATCCAGCTACACCACTCTTGAGCATGTATCCAAAGGATGTGTCATCCTTTACAGATACCTGATCAACTATATTCATAGCTGCTCTATTCATAATGCCCAGAAATTTGTGATAAACTTGATGTCTATCAATAGATGAATAAAAAAGTGTTACATTTACATGGTAGAACAAAACTCAGCCATTAAAATAACAAAATCAGGAAATGCACAAGCAAATGGATTAAACCAGAAAAAAAAAATCATCCTCTGTGAGGTAGCCCAGATGCAGAAAGACAATCATGTACTATATTCACTTTTTATGTATATTTTAGCTGTTGAGTCATTGATTTTAAAAAAGCTATAGTTTATATAAGCACAGAGGTTAGATATAGGGAAAGAGTGGATTTCCCTAGGAAAATGAAATTGAATAGATAGCGATGGATGGATGGGAGAGGCTCTAATGGGAAGATCAAATGGGGAGGGAGAAAAGTGGCGCATGGAAGGGAATGTGAGGAGGAAGAGCTAAAGCTAAGAATATCTGATGGGATATCAGTTACAGTAAGAAGCTTTGTAATCATTCTCTCTCTCTCTCTCTCTCTCTCTCTCTCTCTCTCTCTCTCTCTCTCTCTTTCTCTCTCTCTCTTTCTCTCTAATAGCAAGGGAGATAAGACCCAACTGGATATCACTCATCACCAAATGAAACTTCCAGAACTGGGAATGGGTTATATCCAATTGAGTTGTTGACTGAAGCAGTCCCACATGAACCTCTGAACAACACAGGCTATTGCCAATGCTATTCGTTGCTCTTTATCCAATGATGGTAAGGCCCTATTGCTTAATAAAACACATACACATCTCATGGTTCTGGACCCAGGAGGTAGATGGGTTGATTAGCCTGCCAGTGTTCCTTTATTATCACCACCACTGTGAGCTTTCAAGCACTGCCCTGGGTAGTTTACACCATGCAACAAGGAAGAATGGATGGGGCCAGTTGTCCTGTGTTCATGCCCTCCGGGCAGACTCACCCACACCTACACCACCAGAACCAGCTCTACTATGTTTCCCAGGCAAAAAACAGGGCCAGGTCTGCAGCAGGTAAGGGGCTGGAACATCTCTTCCACCTGCCATAGGTGGTCGGGGAGAGTCCAGGGAAGGCATCTTCTTCTTACCCACACTATCAAAAGGTAGACAAGGGGAGTAGGACCAGCTCTCCCATTCACATGCCTTCGGGGCCTGATCACCAGTGCCCCCAGCAAACAGAGTCAGCTCTGTTGTCCTGCCCAGGAGAGATGTAGGACCAGTTCATCTGAGTGGTGTAGCAAGTGAGAAGCAGGGACCTTTCTACCTAGTGTTGCAGCCAGTGAGGGGTGGGGCCAACTCTGTGCAGCCCTGTCCTCTCTGCCTTCCTGGTAACAGGAGCCATGGATAGTAACACAGAGCCTGGCTACAGCAGAACCATGGACACAGACATAGGTCTTGGAATCAGCCCTGGCCCAGACATCACCATGACCCAAGGTGGCAGACAAGCTACCCAACTCTCCCTGCTCTTCACCACCTCACCACTTCAGATCTGCTCTCAGCACAGGATATGAGCCATTCTCTCTCTCTCTCTCTCTCTCTCTCTCTCTCTCTCTCTCTCTCTCTCCCATAGCCCACCATATATTTGATCACCATAATAGTGCCTGACCACCTGGCTTGTGGGTCTCCTTCTCCGATTCAGTTTTAACAGCACTGGGCCGGGTTGTGTTTTCGCCTTCTACAGCTGTCTTCATCTCACAAGATTGAGTCTGTATGATAATGAGTGTTCAGAAACAGGTAATTCCTGGGGGGCACTCACCAACCTAAGATAGAGGGCCTGTGTGGCCTGGACAGTTGTCTCCATGACAGGTAAGGTGACCTGCTGATGTCCCACGCAACCTAAGTCAGAAGCTCATTTTTTAGTAAAAAGGAGGGACCTGTAGGGCCCTGGCCCCCCATTTTGGGTAGCTGTGGCCTTGCTTGCTGACCTTGACCAGATGTCCTCTCTATGCTCATTTCCTGCCAGTTCTTTCTTACTGAAGGAAATCAGCAGAGGTTCTTTGTTCATGTATCCTGCATTTGGTGTAAACAGCTTAGATGTAAGAATGTAGAACATTGGTAGCAAACTTCTGCCCTCCAGGGTCCCCCCATTGTGCTGTATTTAAGGCCTCCTCCCTCCTTCAATAAACGGCATTCTGCATTCTGCTGGAGCAAATAACCTGCTGTCTCTTGCCTCTGTTTTTCAATCCACAGCCCCTTACTCAAACATGAACAGGTGAACAGGTGGTGGTAGTGTGGGCGATACCGCAACAGACACATAGAAATTATGATTAGGACACAAAGCTACAATAGGATCTTTAAACTATTCTTTATTTACACTAAAATAAACATTAAAAAAGCTTAAAAAGTCACTATCAACAAGGAGCTACCTTGAGTAACCTCAGAATCTAGGAAACATTTATAACATAAAATAAAAAGAAGATAGTAAGGGAATGCCTGTCAAAATATCAACTTATGCTATACAATGAACAAAAGGACTCTATACTATTTGGCAGCAGAAACATAAAAGAATGTATATAAGTTATACCATAAATTTTGTTTTAATCAAAAGTATAATCTTACTTTGCTACTTGAAATATTAAACAGTTTTTAAAAGAATACAATTGCAAATGCACCAGCAAGACTTCTTATAACCATCTGTAACTCCAGTTCCATTTCTGACCTCTGTGGGGACCAGGAGAGATCATACATATATGATAGCAAAACACTCAGGCACTTAACTAATACATTTTTTAAAAGAGAAAAATTGCCCTGTTTAAGAAATCTGGTGCCATATTTGTTGGTTAAGTGGCAGCACTCATGGCTGGGCGTCATCCATGGCGTCCATGTCGATGGATGTGAGTGCTGGATATGTCAGTGACAGAAGAGTCACGAGCCATGGTTAACTTTCTAGAGCTTTATTGGGAGAGAAAGGGAGAGAGAGGGAGACAGACAGACAGACAGACAGACAGAGACAGAGAGAGAGACAGAGAGAGAGAGACCATGCGGAGCCGGGAGAGTATGGAAGGAGAGAGTACAGAAAGAGCACAGAGGGCATGCCCGCATTTTAGGCTGGCACACTGTCGCAGGCTGGAGACATAATTAAGGACATAATCCTTACATCCCAGATTTTCACTTATTATTTTAAAAAAGCAGGTAGATGGGAATAGGGGCATCGTTTCTCTCAAAAGCTGCTTCAAGCGGACTGTTGGACATCAGTTGGCTCTTGGGGGAGTCTTCTGAGGTAGACAGGCATTGTGGGATACTGTCTGCCATCCGTTTGCTCTGGAGATATGTATCTCTCTTGGCTGTGGCTGGGAACCTTCTGTCTGACAAGATACTGGTGACACAGATAAAAGCTTAGAGAGAAAAGAATCATTATTACTTTATGTTGGCATTTATCTGAGGTAGATCTGGCCTGTCCAGATGGATTTTGAAACAGAGACAGATTATTTTAAAACACCTGTTTTTCTTTACTAGTTTGGCATCCAGGAGACAGGTGATCAATTGTTAAAAGCATCTCACAGTAATAGATGTTTACATTAAAGGCTTTTTTGTAGCACCCAGACACTTTTGGTTCTGGAGGTGTAAATACCTTTTATCTGTTAGCGTTCTTACTTGATGATCTCTGGCTTCTGATTCTGTGGTGGTCCTGTACCATTAGCTGAACAGTGAGTTAGAACAGGAAACTGGGAAGAGAAAAGCTTGTGGTGCATGAGAATTTATTTTTTTTGGAATTAGGGACAAGGAAATGATGCGGGCCCTGTCTGTGTGCACAGGAGAAACACAAGCAGTAGGTCTGGAGTAAGACAATGAGCTCTTATCTTAGCTGGAAATCTTCTTTTATTAAGTAACTCTGAAAGTGCAATTAAATCTGGTGAGGTGGGTAAGGCTGTCTTCTGTACCTGACAATAGAGAAAGGAGAGGTGATATCCCAAAACTCCCAGGACTGATTCAGTGGTTTTGGTGTCCAGAAGGAAAGAAATGGATCCCTTCCCTGCTGTGTTCTGGGTTCACTGCCATGTCTGTAGCCAAGCCTAGGTCTTCTGGAGGTCTTAGCTTGATGTACCCATGTGTCTTGGTGCCTGGGGGCAGTCAGCTGACTGGTTGTCTTTCGAGGTGACACCTTTAACAAGGCTGTTGATGGCCTGGCAGGGCATTCACTAGCCTGTGGCCTTTTTTCTCACTTCAAACAGGAACCCACCAGCTTTTGGGAGTCATCGAGTGCCAGCATTTGGCAACTTTGTTTTTGGGGCTTTTATCTCTTTCTGGGCACACCTTAAATGCCATAGATGACTCTTTTGACTGTGGGGTCAGATGCCTTGTTCTCTAGATGCTTAAGTTTCAGTTGGGGAGGTCTGGGGAACAAGAGATGGATTTTACTCCATGTCCTAAATTATTTTTCCTGATAATTGATAGCTTAAGAACAGCTTTTGGAAGCTCTGCCAGGAGGCAGAATATAAACCGAACCTTTTGGAAGACTTGTCTGAGGCTATAGGCTGATTTTTTGGCTTAAGTGCCACCCTGACTATGTAAACTTATTTGTATGGATCTCAGCTGCTACCAGACCCCTCTGTGCTTCTCAAGGCAGTTTGAGAATGAGTGGGTGGAGTTAAGGTGAGTTAGGGCGAGAGTCTTAGAAGCCGCCCAAGCCTGCCCATTTGAACCTGCCCACTGCTGACGGAAGTCAGACAGAAAAGGTTGCACGAGGCAGACACAGAAGTGGAAAAGGAGAAGGGTTTAGAGCTTTAGTAGACAGCTTGGGGATAAAGTAACTCTTTTATTTGCCCATTTGCGGGCAGAAGTTCCTGCAACACTGTGATGTGGCCAGATTTACCGGTACCCACCCCTTTGTTCTATGGCTTTTGCCCATTTGCTGTCAGAGGTTCCCAAAAAGACGTTATGTGGCCAGATTTACCAGTACCCACCCCTACGCATTAGTGTAAGTGGTAAATGTATCCGCCTCTTTGTCCCATGGCTGTAGCTGAGAGAAAACTAAAAAATTAAAATAACAAAACAGGATCAGACTCCAATCTCAGGCATCCCCAAGGAGTGGAGGGAGATCTATGAATCAGCTCGAGTTACCCATCCTCTTCATCAAGGAATGGGAAGGACTGCAGCTGCACTGCAGTTGGTCCACCTTTGGACCCAAGACAGCATTGACCACCTCATCAGGAGTGAAAATGTGTCTGCCTCTGTCAGCACAGCCCGAGGACAACGCCCGGTGTCCCTTACAAAGAATATAGCTCAGACTACAGCCGTGAGAACAGCAGACTCACTCACTGTAGTGAAGAATCATGGCAGTAGCAGCAGTGGTAGCTGTGTGGGGGTGCAACAGAGATAGGGACACATGCGCACACTCTCATGGTCTTGCCATATTGCTGGATAGGGGAGGAGGCGGCAAACGGCAGCAGTCACAGCAGGTCCTTGGTGGTCTATCCGAGTCACTGCACCAAATGTTGTTTAAGCGGGAGTCATGGATGTGAGTGCTGGATATAGTGGTGACAGAAGAGTCATGAGCCATGGTTACCTTTCTAGAGCTTTATTGGGAAAGAAAGGGAGGGAGAGAGGGACGGAAGAAGGGAGGCAGGGAGGGAGGGAGGGATGGAGGGAGAGAGAGAGAGAGAGAGAGAGAGACAGCAGACAGAGTGGGGAGAATACCAAAGGAGATGGCGGAAAAAGAAGGCATAGAGGGCACACCTGCTTTTTAGAATGGGATGCCGTTGCAGGCTGGTGACATAATTAAGGACATAATCCTTACAATAATGACTACAAGTTTTTCATCATATTGATTATTCTGTTATCAGAACTGATTTGCAACAAAGGAGTAATTGTGGGATACGCATTTATCACAAACTTCTGAACAGTCAGGATGACTGGATCGTACTTCCATAACTGGACTGAGGTGCATGAGATGATGAAATCAACCCAATACATTACCACAAAGAAAACCACCAGTAGCAAGATGGTCTGGGTGGCCCTCTTCTCAGGGGATGCTCTCATGTGGCTGATGCTGTGAAGATGCTTGCATTGCCTCTGATGTCTGAACAAGATAATGACCATGTATGTACTTGTGGTCAACATAACTCCTACAAGAAAGACATCTCTGGAGACTGTCACTGTTAAAATCAGTGACCTGGTGATGTAGTTCATGGGGAAGAGTGAGCAATATTTGGTGACCTTCATCTGGTTACTTACACTCATGTTCGTAAAAGCACCAACAAAGAAGATCTGGTAGCTACTGAATGACAAGTTGAAAGACCAAATAAGTAAGAAAACATAAATCATGTATTTTTTTAGTTTATGTTTAAATTTTGTCAACAATGAGGTACTGGGACATATAGTGACAGCCTGGAACACACTCAGGAGGCAGGTCAGGCAGATGGAGAGGCCTCTCATCACTCTGTTTATGTAAAAAGTTGCCTTACATTTGAAGTCATTCTCAAAGTTCAGTGACTCAAAAACATCTGTAAGCCAAATATCCCCTCCAGTGAGGACCATCACTATGTGGATGAAGGTCATTTGACAGGAGATCAGGTCTGTGGGCTTAGATCTATGAACTAGGATAATGAAAGTGTAGAAAAAAAGGAGACACATATTGGCTAGGGCTCCAAGTACAGATTGGAAGTAAAGGATATTCTTTATTAAGGACATAAGTGAAAAGTATATTCATCTTAGCATCATAGTGGTAACATATTTCATATGCCTAGAAAAATAATAGAGAGTACATCAAACTTGTGATTCAATTGTCAGTACCTTTATATCATCATTCTTGATTAAACTTAATTCTTGATTAACCTGTCTCTTTAACATTTGATGTTTCAGACTGGACATCATAGCCCATATTCTGAATATACATTCCCCATATATCTATCTCTATAAATATTACACTAGAGATAATAAAAGCAATCACAGTTACATTCTATACAGAAGACACAGTTTAGTGTGCCTGTATTGCAGCCATAGGTGTCATGCCTTAGAAATCCGTCCTATTCGATTTAGCAGTTGCCCTCATTTATAGTTAACACCCGTAAACAGTAGTCGAGAACACAAGAATATTTAATCACAATTTTTCACAAGCCAATAAAACTTAATTTTGACCTGGAAAATATTCACAAAGAAAATCCAGAAAAAGTGAGTTCAAGTCAGTCTCACATTGCATAACTTTAATATGCTCTATTTTGCAACTATTTGTATTTTGACTCATAATTCTAATGAAATCACAGTGAAAAATCATGATAATCCCACTATTTTAATCAGCAAAATTTCTGTCTTAGTTGATATTTTCCTTTTTTATGTCTCTTTTTCTATGATGTCTTACATCACCAGAATCCAGAATTAAGGACATAGAGTTGGAGACCATGATTGCACATGCCACACCTTATTAATTATGTAACCATTAATTATGCTTATAAATGATCCTAACTGTCACAGTTTAGCTCCCATCCCATCACCTTTTGGAACACTCCACTTCAGGATTAAAGAACTAATTCCAGCTACCAAGACTAACTCTGTTTTTCTTTGCTTTTTGAGGGAGTGAGTAAATCATGAATAGTATGATTCCTTATGATTATTTTCTCTTTTTGCATTATAACTTTTTGAGCCATCCATATTGTTATTTTACCTACCTACCTCCTCCTTCTATATTGATGTCCCCTCCCTTTAACTAAGAACGCAATTTTCTCATTTTCCCTATCAGATCACTTGTGTCCCACTACTCAGTTGTACCTTCCTCCCACCTTCTTCTATATTTACTTCCCTCCTCCCTGGTACAGAGCCCAATTTTTCCCATTTCCCTGAT
>NW_023412051.1:0-27798 GCF_903995425.1 Onychomys torridus
TACACTCAACAGCATTACTTTCAATATCAGGAATGGCACATGTAGATAGTGTAATCTAGCATCCAAGATAGAGACAGCATCGGGAGATATTTGTCTGGGACTGGATACATATGGTATAATATGATTATCACGAGTTACAAGAACGCTCTTGCAATCACCCAGACTGTATTCATCACATTAGCTGAAATGAGTTCTATTGTGTGTAGACATCGCATATCCCTAATCCATTGCTCTGTTTTTGGACAGCAAGGTCAAGCCCTAACATAGATGTTCCTGACAACGACTGCAATCTATACTGATGTGCAAAGCAATAACATGTTTAACTCCTTGGAATTGTGAAGTTGGAAAATGGGATGGAACTGGTGTTGGTGTTTAAATCACCCCATACTAAAAGAGAGAGAGAGGGTAGAATACATCACATTATTCCCAGCAACTTATTGGTGTTTCCTTTGGAAGCAATACTTGGAAGTCCCCTAATTTCTCTTAACTCTCCACTTCTATTCCCTAGCATCAAGAAATACTATTTTCCAATGGTCTGGTTTTCCAATGCAAGTAATATCTACTAAAACAACTCAAGTTTTCATGAATCTCCATGGATCATTCTACTATGTACAGTTAGGCTTCACAGCCACAGACCTGTCTAACACTGAATTCATCCATTCAGTTGCTTTCTAAGGTCTCAATCCATCCAAGGTAATCACTGCTAAGGCGTGACAATGAGGTTTTCATTTGATACTTGTATAGAAAGCCATGCTACCCTATTCTAACCCACTGCTCTAGCTCTCAATTCGATTGGACACTTACTTTTATGAAAGTCCCTGAGTTTTGGATGGACTGCTTTGTGCCTGATCCAGTTCTGAGTACCAGGCAGCCATTTCACCACAACAGCAGCCACTGAGTCTCAGCAGCCTAAACAATTACAACTCTCTCCAGCAGCAACAGAATAAAATACAAAAGGAAGCCCAGGAAGGAGGCAGACTGCACCAGCTATACCTGCACCTGCAACTACATTAATCTCCTGCAAAGCCACAAAGGTTTAGAAGGGAAACATAGAGACCCAACCATTCCACTCAACAAAACAATAGAAGTTGTTTTCCCTCTAGACCTGGAACTCCTCAGTCACCAGAGATTTTGTGGTGGTCTGCAGTTCAAGATAAGAATTCCCTTCTGTCCATGTGTACACATATCCAATTGGAGAGATGTTTTGAATATACCTAAAAACTCTGCCTTCTCTCTACCACTGTATACATCTCTCTTGACATTTTAGCATGTGGGAGAGACAGCCAACATCCTAATAGCACAATTCTTGACAATTCTCCCCAAAAATGATAGAAGACTCTGCTTGGTCTATGAAAGCCAGCCTGCTATCAGAAAGGGGGTTCCAGCCTGAGGCCACTCTGACTCCTTCATAGGCTGCTACTCAAAATCAGTTTGTTGACATTCTACGTTTAGCTCATAACTTAAACAGGAATGAACTAGTTTTCATAATCTGGGAAGTCCTAAGAAATATCCTGTGGCCTAACCTTCCCTTGGCACTTAGCATTTATCAAGTATATGACTTCAGGGAGTGCCATTTTTCCACCCATACAGGATGCCATCTTTCAAATTATACAAATTGCAATTATTCTACTGGAGATGCTTTCACAAAATTTTATTTTTACCATATTTATTTGTTACATCTTGAAAGCCGGTTCTATTCTAAAGAAAGATAGTAGGAACTGAGAAGTGGGGACTAGGAAAAGAATTAGGAGTAGAGGGTTCCAAAATCACTATAGTTTATTAGAGGATATGAGTTCCTTATTACACACAATGAAATATAATGTTCAAATGTTTAAAAATAAAAAGCACATAAATGATGGGAATTAAACACAGAACACCATTCTTTCTATCTGCTTATCTATTTATTGATCTGTTAATCTATCTATCTATTATCTATCTATCGATTGATCGATCAAGCTATCATCTATTGATCTATGTATCTATGCATCTATGTTTCTACATATCTATACCTCTATCTATGTATGTATGTATGTATGTATGTATCTATCTATCTATCTATCTATCTATCTATCTATCTATCTATCTATCTATCTATCTACCTTCTTCTATGTATCTCTCATTTTTGCTCCACTCTCAGACTTCTCAGTAGCACAGGCCCTGTGATTCTCTACTCGTTTTTGTCTACACTGTTAGAAGAGCTCACATTTTTCAGAGTGGTCTATGAACAGGAGCCTGGATGCACCTTCTGACTTTCAGTAATTTCCACTTGGAAAGTGTCACATTATCTACATGTGCTCAGTCATGAAGGAAACTGCAAGGGTGAAAGACAAAGGCAGCCTGCTGGCCTATACCACAGGACAGTCTTATTGCAGAGTTTTACCAAGCACTACCAAACATGAAACAATCTGTATGGTGGAACACTTCTACTGACCTGGGCTTGTAGCTGCAAGCCACAGCACTGGCTCAGTGTAAAAGAGGTCCCAAGGGAAAGTTCTGACAGCTCATGTGAATACAGGAGGGGAGCTAAACAGGCTTCAGGGTCATTTTCAATAACGACTGACAGAAACTCTCATAGTAGTGCTTTTTGACACAAAATAAGAAATGTATATAAACACATTCTACACACAATCCATAAAACAGTCTATGAACCCACCAGTGAGTGATAAAACAAAATGATAACAATCAAAACAAAAAGGAGGAAATACACAAGATTTCCCAATATTTTAACAAAATATCATATTTCTGTGTGTGAAGATACTGTGAGATCGCAAATGGATTGTTCTTTTTTTCAAACATAAAGCGAAAATGTAGGATAAAAGAGCCAGCCAAAGAAACAGACCCTAGATCTGAAACAGGAGTAAAAACGGTAAAAAAAAGGGGGGGGCCATAAAAGAACCACACTTTCGCCCTGAAACCAGAGTAAAAGAAACACTCTGCCCTTGACCCAGTCAGCACAGAACCAAACATTCTCTAACCAGGAAAATCCAGAGAACAAAATACATCCAAACTCTGAATTTGTTCAAACTCAGTGATTGGAATCTGAGCAATTCTGATCCTGATCCTGCAAAACTTCACCCTAAAAAAAAAAAAAAAAAACAACTCTCCCACTAATAATACATACTAAACCTCTGTACCATTATCATTTTTCATGTAACCCACCAGCACATACCAACTAATGCCTTCTTGCTCCAGGTGTTCCAGTTTATATTTAGTCATTTCTCAGAAAATAAACATGGCAGAGAATGCTAAAAGCCCAGCATTCTGCAGAGACTGTTACCAGGAAGAAGAAGCTTCAGTAACTATCACACCTATTATACTTAGGGATGAAGAGAGAAGGCAGCAGTCAGAATCAATGAATAACAACCTCAGTACTATAAGAAGGGAGGCAAGATACAATGAATGCCCATGAGTCTGAGACCAGAGTGAAATACACGATGAGCAACCAAACAACAGGGGTTATACCTCAAGGGCTTGCTACTACCAGCAGCATCGAAGTACAAGCATCTTCACAATGAACATTAGACAACTTCAGCAGGTTCACCGTGACACTCAAATCCACTTTAAGGATATAGGTTCACCGTAGTCCAAGAATCAAACTCTACTAAAAAGGTGACGAAAAGCAGAGAAGAGAGATGCAATTCCTGCCTGGACCAATAAAGATTAAGGAAGGCTTCTAGGTGAAGAAAACCAAAGGGAAGATTCTTGGAGTCCATCATCCAATATGCTCTCAATACACTCAGCCCAGTCCTTCAGCTCAGTCACAGTGAGCTGCAGTCAACACTGATGGACAAGTACCTCACTAATGTATTGAGTTCTTTGGAAAGGCATATGTGAACCATGTGGTGGGCATGGTTTTGGCTTTTGGAGGTCAATCCACACTGACTTCCGCCCAGCCAGGGAAACTTTCCCTCTTCTTCAGCGCTGTATAGCATTCCTTTCATTGAACTCTCTCAGTGATGTCTGTCGTTTATTTTCTCCTTGCCCTTGGATGGTATCTAGGAGGTTCACTATGCATTTCCCTGATTCCCCCACAATCTGAACCATGGTATGTCCTCACCATCCTTTTTAGAGCAATCTGGGAGTGATTTCTTTGAATTTGTGCTTTTCTACCTGGTTTGACTTCTTTGTATTATTTTTTTTTATCTAATTCTACATATTCTAAATAATAATATTCTTACTCGGGTAGCAATAACTAAGATGTCCTCCTGTTCTCTAGGACCACCACTCAAATAATTTCTTTTTTCTGGCAACAAATGCTTTTCTTTCCTGAGAGAGCATCTCTCACCTACAGCCAGAATATCTTGAGTTGCTGGTGTGTTGTTCCATTATGTCCTGTCTGTGAACAATCAACACTTTGGCATACTTTGTGCTCTCATATTATCAGGGTTACTCACACTATTGCTACAGGGGCATTTGACACTCTTTCGCAGGGTGACACATAGGAAATATAACTCATTGATTTGTTAATTTCCTTTTAGTTTCCTGGAGACAGGTTCTCTCTCCATAATCCTACATGTTCTGGAACTAACTGTGTTGATCAGGCTAGCCTTGAACTCATACACATCAGCATGGCTCTACCTCTGACACTTATCTCTGACTCTTGTTATGATTCTGCTGGAGCCTCTGCAGTTGCTCTAGCCCTAAACCTGGCCCTGACCCTGGCCCAGCCTCAAGAGTGTTGAGACTAAAGGAATTCTCCCACAAACTAAATGGAACCAATTTTTTTTCTGTCTATGTGGATATCCAGGTTTCTCAGCATGAGTGGATAAAGAGGCCATGGGTAAGCTGAGGTGCATTTTTCATATCTACCCAAAATCTGAATATGTGAATATCTGCAGCCATGGCAGTGATCCTAAGAATGTTACCCAGCTATTGTAGGGGCCTTAGTGCAGAGGAGCACTGAAAGGAGGGGCATCCCACTTCCCAGGTACTGACTTCTTCCTTGACTCTTTTTCAGTGGTGTGAAGGGAGACTTCCCTGGGAATGACACCTCAAGACAGACACTCCCTCAGCTGCAGAACACAATGCTGCTAATCCTGCACCCTGGATTATCAGAGGAGGACACCATCTTTTGATGGGGACAAGTCCTTAATGCCCCATCCACAACCTTCAGAAATCCTGACTTTGCCACAAGCTCCATGCCTGGAGCAAACAGACAGTGACAACCTGCATGAGATGACAGCTAATCTATCAATGCTTTGGTATTCCTATGAGTACACGAAAAAGAAAAAAAAAACCAAGACCAATTGCTCCTCCATTTAACACAAACCAACATGCTACATCCCTTGCACTTCACTAATGATGGGAGCCTACAGCAGAATATTGCTTCTGACAAAGCCAACTTGGAAAGCAGCTGTTTTGGTAAGGCTGAGCCTGGGAACATACACAGCGTGTTGGCCTCCATCATGTTCTTTGAAAATATGACTACTTTGGTGCCAGAAGTTCACCTCCCCAAATGCTCAACTCTCTCTCTCTCTCTCTCTGAACTAAACCAATTAGAGGTACCTCAACCATCCAATTAAAAACTCCACACTCATCAGGATCAATCAGGCCCAGAAAAGATAAGGTGTCATCACCACAACCTTAAACTAGTTGAGGAATAATAAAGAGAAAGTTTCTAATCTGCTTCATGGAGATTCTCTGGCCAGAATCCAATATCAGGACCTAGTGGAAGGAGACAAGCTGTGGCTTGTGCTGTGGCCAGAGAAGGAGATCTTGACGACATGGTCAACAAATGGAGAGCAACTCTCAGAAAGTCACAACTGTAGGATCAGTAGACCTAGGGTTCATGGGCAAGATGAGACCAACAGCGCTAGAGAAATCAGCTCCAAGAAAGCTGAAATAGCTGAAGCCATCAAGTCATAGAGTCAAGAGAGAAAAAAAGCCCACTGTTCTCAACAATGATAGGAAGTGGAATCCCCATGAGCTCAGCCATTATAGCTTTAAAAAGCCTCAAACACACCTCAGCAAGAACATGCTGGAGTCTGTGAAGGTCTGTCCCTCACTGTGGATGAAGGGAGAGAGGAAAACTGTCATCTCCTGAACCTTCAACTCTTTGTGCTACTCTGTGCTCTAATAGTATCAGAGTGTGCTACACTTTGGCCTCTGAGACATTTGTCATTATCCTTTTCCAGGGTTACATATAGTAAACAAAATGATCTATTTATTAATTCACTTTTATTTTCTTGAGACAGGGACACGGCCCATATCATAGAATGTCCTAGAACTGACTACATCGAACAGGCATGCATTGATCTCAGAAAGATCTGCCAGCCTTCCCCTCTGCCTCCACCTCCGTCTTATCCTCTGCCTTTCCTTCTGCCTCATCTACTACCTCCTCTTCTCTGCTGCCTCAACAGTGCTGGGACTAAAGGAACGCTCCAAGAAGCCACGTGGAATCGAATTCTTTTTGTACATGTGAATAACTACATTTTTGTGCATGTCTTGATAAGGAGATCATGTGACCTCCAGGGTGCATTTTTGGTACCTACCTAAAATCCAAACAGACTGAACAGCATGTGTTCACAACTGGAACTTATCTCGGATTCATCTTTTCCTGACAATCTACCTTGTTTCGGTGGTAGGCTGTACTTGCTACAATGCCTGTGAAGCGCTGACCTCAGATGACGAGTGCTTTGCTATCCTGGGCATTTTATGCTTTTGTAGTAAGTTATGTTTGAGTTTCTACTTCTAGAAATTAGTGCATCTGAGGAATTGCATTTACCCTCTCCATAGAGTTTCATGTTGTAAACAAATTTCTAAGTGGTATTACTAAATAAGAAATACTGAGCCAAATATAGGGGTTGAAGCCTTAGAGATCAGAGAAATAGAGATGGCCACCAACCTTACCTCTCCAGCCTGCAGCTACCAAAAGTGAGCTATTTTCTCTCTTACCCTGGCCTTTATTGTCTTGCTGTTCTATCCTCTCATTGGATCTTAGCCCTGCTACCTCACTTCCTTCTCAGTGCCTGTCTGTACAGACCTCCAGATCTCCATTGTTGGTACTGGGATTAAAGACACCATACTTGGCTGTTCTGTAGAGCATCCTTGAACACATAGTGACCTTCCCTGCCTTGTGATCACATTAAGGGTATGTGCTACCACTGCCTGATTCCTATGTTTACTTAAAAATGGCTAATCTCCAGGCATGCTTTATTTATTAACACACATATTAAATATCACAACAATGCAGCACAAATAAAATGTCACATTTCCCATTTTTTGTAATAAAAATGAAGAATAAAAAAGTTATAAAAATATAAGAAAAAACTATATACCATAATTACAATAACTATATACGATATATACAAGCAATAAATATATCAGCAAAGTCTAGTCCATTGCCATTTTACAAATTTAGAGAAAATATTACATTATCTACTGTATACTTGGTGAGTTCAAAATGTACCTAATTCACTTTCTACCTAAATTTTTATTACCAATAGAAAATTGTCCTATGATGTCCTTTAAACTTATACACTTTACACCTCTTAGTGAGTTTCTTTTTTTATTTTTGAACTTTCTTGAGTAGGAAACATGTAACTACAACTATCTAATCTTCAACTCCCTCAGAGATCTAGAAGGAAATATTACCTAGTAAAACAGGAATTGCAAACAAGCTACTTCCAGAAAATTGTGAGTTGACAGAATCAGCCAGCTGTCTGGAAAGTCAACTGAAGTTTCTCTGCAATGTTATCTGCAATGTTTCTTCAACATACAGGCTTAACGTATATGACAGACAAATTTGTGAAGTAGGATATATACAAGGCCTTCAGGTTGACCTCACATTCGGTATGACTATTCCATATACCAGATAAACTTGAATTCTACCAGTGTCCTGTCATGATTCAGGATTTTAAATTCTGGAAATTGCTGGGGTTTCTGGAATTCGTCTGCCTATTCTTCTAGGCTTGTGGATGGCTTCATTTCGGCATCCCTTTTTTCTCCACATTCCATACTTCTTGGCTTGTGGGTTCCTTCATCTCTTTTATTAAATGCCAGTCTACCACTGAGAGATTAGACTCTATCAGCCTAGTTACTCTTCCAAGAATAACTGCTTCAGATACTGTTCCACTGCATACCAGAAGACATCAGTCCATTGCCTGTTCAGCTGCCTTCTTAGAAAGGGGCACAGTACCTTTTCTTGATTGCAAAGGCCATTTAGCGATGGTGCCATATAGTCTTGGCCTCAGAGGATGCATGTTGCTAAAGCCACAACCACACTTGTTTTGGCACTTTGCTTTGTGTCTTCTTTGTCCAGTTTGGGTAGCAGCATACTGTCAGCATTTCATGCAAGGGCACAACTTTTGCCACAGTGAATGTTAACTCCATATGCAGTTTCTTCAATGCCCATGTCTTCTCTGAAGGAGATTGGTGCTGCCAGGAGCCATAATCATAATCATAAATAAAGAAAAACTTCTAAGTTATTAAAATATTTAAATGTCATTTTCTGTAGATCTCTGAAGGATCTGAAGATGACCTGTCTATCTAAAATATATCTCTGCCGAACCTAATTAATTAGCTGAAAACTCCTAATATGACTACAAGTTCAACTGTAATGACTAACTACTAATTCTCATTTCTCCATAGCCTAATAGTTGATAATAATAACTTTCAAGGATTAGCAAATTGTTTTGTGAACTGTACAGGTACAGTATCCTGAACAAGATTAGAAATATACATACAGCATTTTCTAACAATATCAATATATATATATATATATATATATATATATATATATAATTTACAATATATAAAAATACAATCCAATGTAAAGTATTTAAAACTAGTAGTTGTATTTTAAAAGTAGATTCAATAATCTATCTTTTACTATATCATATCTATATCCTCTCTTTTCAGAGTACATAACTCGACCTTTGATTCTATCATTTCTATACTATTTTCTTCAGAGTAGATTCAATAATCTACCTTTATCTAGATCATCTTGTTTTCCAAATAAGAATGTTAAATCTAATCTCCTTTGTTTAACCCTTTACTGACCATTAACTACAGCAACTTGTAACCAACCCTCCTAAACAATGACAACTATCCCAAACCCAAAACCCATTGAAAAACCAAACACCACCCTCCCCACCCCACCTCTCAGAAATGTAGGTTTTGTGCTCTTAAAATTGCTTCCTGTGGTTTGTGGGTGATAGCAACCTTAGGAGATTCTGAAAAGAAAATTTTCGGGTTAATTGTCAAGTTCCGGGAGAGGCGGCTATATCATTTGTTGTCCAGTCTCAGCATAATGCCAACGTGCAGGGCTTACTCAAGTCCCTGTTCAAGTAGACTGTGAAAATGGATCATCTCAGCTAGCCATCTTGAAATTGTCCTGAGCAGTTTGTAGTCCAAAGCTTATCTTTGGGTCATGGTTGTCAGCTTAGTGGTATTATTATAGTCCATGTGGAATCACCATGATGGAATCTGATCATCTTTACGGAGATTTCAAATTCGAGGTTAGGCCTGGTCATGATTCCCTGCAGAAAAACAATAGAAACTCCAACACAAAAACATATATAGGCAGCTAAATTAAGCCTTTTTTCTAGAATTAGTTAGTACCTCTGCCTTTCCCAGCCCTGGACATGCCACTAGCAAGACCTGTATAGAGGAACTGTTCTACTGAGCTGGGCATGTAGCTGCATGTTACAGTAATAGTTGCTCAGTGTAAAAGAGGTCCTGAGGGAAAGTTCTGACAACTCATGTGAAGGCAGCAGGAGAGGTAAACAGGCTCCAGTGTCAATTTAAGTAAGGACTGACAGTCATTGTCATAGTAGTAGTTTTCCGGCACCTAGAATAAGAAATGTATATAAATGCGTACTACACACATGCCATAATACAGTCTATAAACCCACCAGTCAATGACAGAAATGAAAGAAAACAATGTAAACCAAAATGAGGAAACACAAGTTTGCCCCATATTTCAACAAAAGATCACATTCCTGTCTGAGAATATACTGACATGAGAAATGGATTGTTCTTTCCATACATATACAGAAAAATAAATATGTGCTTTTTTCATGTCACCCAGCACCCAATACCAACAAATGCCTTCTTTTTCCAGGTTCTCTACACTCTATTTATCCTGATCTCAGACTCAAGTTTGGCAGAAAATGCTAGAAACTCAGGATTCTGCAGAGACCCTTGCCAGAAGGAAGAAGCTTCAGTAACTGTCACACTCATTATACTTGTGGATGAAGAGAGAAGGCGGCCAGACTCAATGACTAACAACCTCAGTACTGTAAGAAGGGAGGCAACATACAAAGAATGTCCACATGTCTGAATCCAGGATGACACACACAGTGAGTTCCAGAATAACAGGGGCTACAGAGACTTGCCTATCTCAGGACAACAAAAGTCAAGAAGGAGAGAAAACATGCAGAGGTACATGAGTCTGACAGCAAAAGAGCAACAAGTTTGAAAGAGTGTGCAGCAAGGTTCACCATCAGCCCCTCAAGTACTTGCTTATACTAACAACATCCAATTACAAGCATTTTCATGATGCACAGAAGAACACTGTTTCTGCAAGTTCACCATGATACTGCCCACCACTGTAAGGATACAGGTTCACTCTGGTCCAAGAATCAAACCCTACCACAAAGGGGTGAAAAGCAGAGAAGAGATATGTGAGTCCTGTGTGGACCAACACAGACTAAGCTAGGCCTCTAGGAGAAGATACCCAAAGAGGAGAGTCTTGGAGTTCATCATCCAAGGTGCACTCAATGCACTTAGTCATGTCCTTCAACAAAGGAGCCCTTTGATCTTTTCCTTAGGTCATGGACAGATGCTGATAGCTCATAAATCAGATCAACTGAAACAGATTTTCACCTGAGTTCCCTCCACCTAGGTGTTCATCTCCTTTCTGCCCAAGACAAATGACTGTCTGTATAGTGAATGCTGATGGGACACTGTCTGCTAGAAGGTGATACATCAAAGAAACACTAGACACAGCTTCAGCATAGAACCTTATAGGAAGCTATGCCCATGCCCTGGAGTAAACCTCATGGAAAGGGGGACTTACATGCCAGGATTGCCTGCATTCACTACCCCACATATCAGCCTCCATGGCTACTGATGGTCTCCTAGCATCCTATACAACCAATCCCATCTTTTAGCTCAGAATCTGCCCTTCCCATTGGCTGCTGCCCTGTTTATGACATCTTTCTCCCTCCAATCCTACCACCTCCTGGTAGGTTCTTGGGGTTTCCAGGGCGATGCCTATAAACAAATTTGGATAATCACAAGTCACCTGTGACCAGTGGACAATAAGTGCTATCTGATACCAGACTCACTTGCTACTAAGGTCAGCTGATCAGACAAGGGCAACCAATTCTCTTTCCATTGTACTGTGGATTGCTGATACCCTCCCTCCAACCATGGCAGATAAGGAAAGAAACTTTAAAACATTCTTTAATCACTTCTCCCCTTATTTTTACTATACTTTCAAATCTTTGTTTTGGGGAGAGCATTTATGCTGGTAATGATATCTTGAACTGAATGTCACATTTAGGTTTGTTTCTGACTAGGTATGTAAGCTTAGAAAGACAGTTTATTCTCAAGTGTTTTCCATCAACCTCAGGGAGATGAGAGTGTCACTAAGCTCTGGGCTCTGTACTAACGAGTCTCAAGAAGCAAGTGAACAGGGAATATAATCCGGCCCTTCTTGAAAAAGCTAAATTCAAGAGACACAGGAACATGAACAAGAGCCGAGATATAGCACTCCTTACAAGAATGGGACAGACTCCCTCAAATCATCTTTCCCATTTATTGTTTCAAATTCAATGCTGCTCTAAAAGTAATGTTCACACCAGTAATGGTGACACACTTGTAATCACAGCATGTAGAGCTTGAAAGGATGAAGTTCATTTCAAGTCTAACATGGTCTACACTGGCCAGTCTCTACATTCACCACATAAATATTAAAATTAGACAAAGAGAATGGCTGCCATATTTGGGAGTTACTTGGACTTCCCCAGATTAAAAGAGGAAACTGGGAGAGACTTAGAGTGCTGTGGGCTCAGAGAAGGCTGTTATTGTAGTGGAAGATATATTGAGGGAGTCACATGTAAGACAGACCCACAGAAATGGGGGAAGAAGAAAATAAAGTACAAGGGGTGAGAAATTAGAGACATACAAGAAGGCATACTGCAGAGTGTCCCTGGAGGCACACTAACGTAGTTTGAACACAATGTTGCAGACAATCACAGATGTTATATCAAAATAACACAAGGCATTGTATACATTGTACATATCTACATTTTTTAATTCTCAAGCCATGTACAGGCAACCATACTGTAAAGATGAGTCTGAGAAAAAGTTCCATGTCACATACACAAAACAATATCCTGGTCTGTTTCTTGCCATCCAGCTAAATTCTGCAGCATTTCCAGTGCCATAAGAGCACTGGTGGTATTGGATATTGACAAATGGGACTGGGCACTCTGACATACAGTTGTATGCTGCACTATGACAACTGGCATGCCATTGTGTGGGAGAATTCTCACAAGAATTCCTCACTAGAAGAGTTATAAGAAATTAACAGTTATTGAGGAACTGGCAAAAATGTTGTGTATGAGTTAAATAGAGGAACAATGTGATTTAGAAGCCAATATTCATTAGAAATATCAATAAGCCACACTACACAGGTGCAAACAAGACAAAATTGCTATCAGTTGTTTGTATGTTTGTCAAGGCAAGGAGTCAATTGAGTTGATCAGTTTTATCTCAAACTGACTCAAAATAAAAAAAGAGGAGGATCTTTCATGTTCCTGGCCTGACTTCCTTCAATGATGGACTAGGATGTGGAAGTGTAAGCCAAATAAACCCTTCCTCCACAACCTGCTTTTGGTCACAATATTTCATCATAGCTAGATTTACCCTAACTAAGACAATGACCACAGCATCTTGGGGAGAAAAAGAATTTATTCCATCTTACAGCTTACAGTCCATCATTGAAAGAAGCCAGGGCGAAGGAACTCAAAGAAGGAACCTGGAGGCAGGAACTGAAGCAAGACCATGGAGGAATGCTGCTTACTTGCCTGCCCAATGTGCTTTATAAAAGCATCCAGGCCTACCAACCAAGGGGTGGCAATGCCCATAGTGAGCTGGTCCCTCCCACATCAATCATTAATTAAGAAAATATCCCCACATACTTGACTAAGGAAATCTCATTCGAGGTTTCTCTTCCTTAATAACTCTCACTTGTGCAGAGTTAACAAAAGCCTAACCAAGACAGTGGGTGTTACATATCATCACACAGGTCTCAAATGACCTGTTTGTACCAACTTATAGACCTCAAACTTTCTGCTTTCCAATCTCATGGAACCCAAGTGTTCTGTTTATCATCCCACCTACTTATCTTCACCATGGTCTGCAATTCTCACTTCCTCCCCTGTCCTCAGGACATGATACATTAATCATCCTGACTCATTCTTCTGCTAAAGTTTACCAAGGAGCTTTGTGGTTGGTTTTATTGTTGCTCAGTATTTCTCTTTATTGAATTGCATTTTCAAATCCTCTATTAGCTTCCATTTGTGTATCTTGGAATACACTCAGAAGTTATTTATGTCCTTTGAGTTCTTTAGACATACTTATAAGCATTCATTTGAAAACTTTCTCTGAGATTTCATCTATTTCATTATCAGTAAAGGGCATTTTGTGGAAACAGTAATATTGGAGATGTCATGTTGCAATCACATCCAGACTGATTACATCTAGTCCCTGTGTTTCACAGCCTTACCAGCCAAGATGTAAGAGAGCATTTCATTACCTGCTTTAAATCCTTTCCCCTCATACTTAGCTGGCAGGGGAGATACCATGACCATAAAGGTGTTCTTTCTAAGGCAAAGCGTATCCATTGAACTTGGGATGTGCTAGCCTCAGCAATTTCCACAAATGAAGAGAATTTGGAGGGAGACAACATAAAACAAAAAGAAAAATCTGTCCCAACACAATCATTTCAGAGTCAGATAAATACTCCCTAATTATCATGGTTTCATGCACCTAGCCACCTAGCCATTTGGTTTTTGGTGTGTGTGTGTGTGTGTGTGTGTGTGTGTGTGTGTGTGTGTGTGTTTGTGTTGTTTTTTTATGGTGAAATGTGGAACACTCATGTCTTACTTAGGATTTCCATTGCTGGGATGAAACACTAGGACCCAAAACAATTTAGGAGGAATGTTACACTTACAATTCCATATCATGGTCCATCATTGAAGGAAATTGAGGGAGGAACTCAAGGCAGGAACCTGGAAGCACAAGCTGATGCAGAGACCATGGGGGAGAACATCTTACTGGCATGCTCAGTAGGCTTTCTTATAAAACCCAGAGCCACCAGCCCAGACATGCCTGTATCTGCAGTGGGTTTGGCCCTCTCCCATACATCAAAAATTACAAATATGCCCTGTTCATTTGCCTGCCTATAGTTCAACTTTATGGAGGCATTTTCTCAATTAAGGTTGCCTCCTGTCAGATGACTCTATCTTCTGTAAAGTTAATGTGACAACTAGGATGCACAACACAGCTATTATCAGTTAATTTAAAAAACCCACAATCATGCAGAAGTACTCTATCAGCAAATACATGGTATGACTGACAGAGATTTTACCTCAAAAGCTTGGATTTTACAAACAGAATTACCTGTGAAAATTGGCAAATCAGTTCATGCCTCACTGTTTGGGTATTTAATTTCACAAACACAAGTGAGTTGTCTACATGTCTGTATGTACTTCACATGGTAGCAAAGCCCATTGAGGCCAGAAGAGGAGGTGAGAATCTCGAAACTGGAGTTACAGATGACTGTGAGCAACTGTATGGGAGTTGGAAGCCAAACTTGAGTCCTCTGTAAAAGCAGTAGGAGCTCCTAGCTACTAGGCCGACTCTCCAGCCTTCACCTGGAAATTAATAAAGTCCTCCATCTGAATCATGTATCATGGATTTTTCCCTTCCCTGTGATCAATGTCTGACAGGAGGAGTACCCTCTGTCACCCTTACCATGTTCTTTTCTCATGCATTTCAAGTACTGGGATCCCAGGATGGGCTCCTTAATACCAATCTAATTTGGATTCTCTTTCCCTTCCAGCTTTCAGCAGTAAGAAAGAAACATCAAGTGAACACCTCTATCTCATCTTCTTTCTTATCCAATTACTCATCTCTTGAGAAGATAACATGGAAGACACTAGCCACGAGTCTCTTTATGTAGCCCTTTGTGAGGCCAAGTCACATATGCAAGTCCTGTCACTTGATGGTCCGTCAGGGGATGCACTGCAAATGCCTTTCTTGCCTATGAGTAGTTTCTGTGGGATTAAGGTCTGGTCATAAATACTGGTCCCATTGGTGAACATTCCTTCATGGGAGAGGTCACAGATATAATGTCACTACCAGGTGGACCTTCAGGAATCTGTGAATGTCAGTCCGGCTTCCAGATAGTCCGTCCCACATCATTGAGAACCTGAGTCTGTTTTCTTGAAGACTCTGTCTCTGCCTAGGTTTCTACCTTACTGAAATGCATGGTTTGATGCAAAGATTTCCCCTGGTAGTCTAGACATTGTGTTTGCCTGATCTCAAACATATACTCATATGAATTATTGCTATGAATTTCCCAAGAGTATAGTTCATTGAGCATCTACAGCTGGCAAGCCTCTGACTTAGTGAGAGGCTCTTTTTTTGTTCCGTTTTGTTTTTTGAGACAGGGTTTCTCCATGTAGTTTTGGTGCCTGTCCTGGATCTCACTCAGTAGACCAGGCTGGCCTCGAACTCACAGAGCTCCAACTGGCTCTGCCTCTCAAGTGCTGCGATTAAAGGCATGTGCCACTGCTGCCTGGCTGAGCAGCTTTTTAAAATGATGTGTCTTGAGGGGCTGGAGAGACAACTGTGTGATTAAGAATGTTTTCTGCACAATCATGTCTGACAAAACCACTTGCATCTTGATTAAAAAACCAGTAATAACACTAAGTAAATTCATTCAGCCAGGCTGTGGTAGTACACACCTTTAATCCCAGCACTTAGAAGGAAGAAGCAGGTAGATCTCTATGAGAGATCTACAGAGTCTACAGAGTGAGTTCCATGACAACCAAGGCTATGTAGAGAAAACCCGTCTTTAAAAAAATAAACAAAATAAATTAACCTAATGAACATGGAAACAAAAATTCTCAATACACTGGCAAAGCAAATTTAGTGACATGTCAAAAACATCATCCACTATTAACAAGTTTGCTTCATTCCAAAGATACAAGGTTTGTTCAACATATGTAAACCAATAAATGTAAAATATCACATAAATCAACTCAAGGATAGAAAAAACATGACCATATCAAAAGATTCAGAAGGTTTTTGGACAAAGTCCAACATCCATTTATGATTTAAAAAAACAAAACACAATGAAGATCCTCTAAATAAAAGGAACATACCTCAAAATAATAAAGGATACAAAAGTATAGCCACTACTATACTAAGTAAGGGAAAAAAAGTATTTCCACTAAAATCAGCACTTTGACAAGGATGCCTACATTTTCCACCTTTTTCAATATAGCACTTAAAGTCTTAGAACAGTAAGAGAGAGAGAAAATATAGGCATATAAACAGAAAGCGAAGAGTCTGTCCCTACTTGCAGATAACATGATCTATATGTAAGAGGCTTCACAAATTATACTAGGAAACTCTTAAAACAAATAAGCATTTTTAGCAAAGAAGCAAGATACAAAAATAAACATACACAAATTGTAATCTTTCAACTCCTACCCATTGCAGCCCCAGTTTCAGGCCTGCAGGAAGGACTCCGACAGGAAGACTTGACTACCACCCCCACCAGATCCTGTAACCTACAAACCCCACTCCATTCCCCAAAACTCACCCATCATCATGAGACTACACCTGCTCCAGCAGACACAGACTCTACTAGCTCTGATTGGACCAAGAAGAGGTGAGTCTTTGTTCTCCTAGCCAATCACACCAGCCTCTAGGCTTTAGGCTTAGGGGCAAAACCCATGCTCCCAAACCCCCCAACAAATATAGCCCCAGTTGAAGGGCAGCAGGCAGGAAGTAGAAATATTAAGGGATGATGCAGAGAGGTTGTGCAGGATTAGAGAAGACAGAAGGGAGAATATTGAAGAGACACCAAGGAGTGGGAGATGAAGTGAGGCCAGAGCACAAGGGAAATAAAAAGGAGAGGAAGCTATGGAGAAAGATGGAGTGGAAGGAAAGGAATAAGGAAGAGGAGGAAGAAAAGTAGAGACTACTAGTAGTAAAAAGATAAGAAAGTAATGAATGTAGGAGGAAGAACAAGAGACACGGGAAAGGAAGGAAGAAGTGGAGCTTACAGGTGAGGTCAGGGTGGAAGAGAGAAATAGAAGTAGAGAGGATGAGGAAGGGGTTGTACAGAGGAAAGATTATGAATAGGGGAATGAGCTAGAAAGGAGATGGGAGTTAGAGGAAAAGGGAAGAGGAAGTATCTGGAAGTGGAGGAGAGTGACTAGGATGAGAAAGAGTAGTAGAATAGGGAATGAGAGGAAGATTACAAGAAGACAGAAGAAGAGCAGGAGAGAAAGGAGGTATAGTGAGATATAAAATGGTATAGGGAGAGGAGAAAGCAGAAGGGGAGGAGAAACAAAATAAGTAGAAGGAAGGTGTAATGGAACACAGGGGAAGAGAAGAAAGACAGAGAAGGAAATAGAAGAAATGGAGGAAGACAAAAAGAGGAGATGAAGGAGGATACGGTGGTAGAAGAGAAAATGGAGGAAGAGATAGAAGGGGAAGATAAAGAGGAAGAGAAGTAGATGAAGATAGTGAATGACGGGAGGAAGGAAAGATGGAGGAGATAGAAGAGGAAGATAAAGGGAAGAGGAATAGATAGAGGTAGGGAAAGAGAGGAAGAGAAAAGAAGGAGGAGGAAGTAAAAAGAAAATGGACAAAGAGGAGGAGGAAAAATATGAAGGAAGAAATTTGTAAGTAGGAGGGAAAGGATGAGATGGAGAAGAATGAGGAAGGTAAGGGAGATAGAAGAGGAGCTGGGGGATATAGGAAATGAGAAGGAGAAAGAGAATGAGATGGAGCAGGAGAAAAGGAAGAAAAGGAGAAGAGACAGAATAGGAAGAGGAAGAACAGGAGGAGATGGAGCAGGAGAAGAAGAAGAGGAAGAGATAGGAGAAAGGGAGGGGATGTGAGAAAGAAGAGGAGGAGGAAGCGACAGACGAAAAGGAAGGGGAAGAAAGAGAAGAACAAATGATTAGGAAATGGAGGACAGGAAAAGAGAACATGAGAACGGGGAGGAAGTGGAGGAGGAAAAGAAGAAAAATATGGAAGAGAAGGGGAAGATGGAAGAAAGGATATGGAGTAAGAGGAGGAGCCAGAGAAGGAAATGGAGGAGTAGGAACATGAGGAAGAAAGAAGATGGAAGAATAAGAGGATAGGATGGAAGAAGAGAAAGGAAGGATAGATGGAAATAACAGCGGGCAAAGAAGAAGAGATGATGAAGGAGCTTAGAAGCAGAGAAGGAAGAGAGGAATATGAAGGAGGAAAGGAGAAGGAAGTAAAGGAAGAAAACAGAGGAAGAAGAGGAAGTAGAGAAACAGAAGTAGGATATAGAGATGGAGGAAGAGAAGGAAATGGAAGAGGATAAGAGATGAAGGGCACATAGAGGGAAGAGGGGAAATAGATCTAGAAGATGAGGTGGAGAAGGAGGAGGAAGAAGGGAAGAGGATGGATATGAGAGGAGGACGAGGTGTTGGAAAAGAGGAGAAGGAAGAAAGGGAGGAGACGGAGGAGGAAGAAATGATGGAGGAAGAGGAGAAAATGGAAAATGGGTGGGAAATTGGGAAAAAGAGGATTAAGAGATGTGATTGGAGGGGGAGATGGAGGATGAGAAGAAGAAGAGGAGCAGATGAAGATGAAGAGGTGAAGGAGAAGGATGAGATGAATAAGAAATTATGTAGGATAAAGAAGAAAATGAGGAGTAGCTGTAGAAAGATGAGAGGGAAAGTAAAGGAGAAGAAAGAGAATAGATGGAGGAGGAAGGGGATAGAGACTGGGAGGAGATGGAGAAGAAGCAGGAGATGAGGAGAAGAAGAGATCAAAAGAGACACAGGAGGAAGACTGGGAATATCATGAGATGGAGAAGGAGGAAGAGATAGTGGAGGAGATGGAAGAAGAGCATATGGAGGATTAGGACAACTAGAAGTAGAAGGAAATGGAGAAGAAATCAGGGAATGAAGGAGGAGATAAAGGGAAAAGGAACAGGAGAAGGTAAAAGAGGAAGAGGCAGAGAAAGAAGAGGTGGGAAAGGAGGGGGAAGAGATGGAGGAGTAGCAGGATGATATTGAGAAGGATGAGGGGGAGAGGGAAGAGGAGGACATGGAGAGGAGAAGGAGGTGGAGGGAGAGAAAGAGGGATGAGAAACATCAGAAGATAGAAGAGGAAGAGATGGAGAAGGAAGAGGAATAGGAGGAAAAGTGGATGAAGGAGAAGGTGCTGGAAGCAGAGGAAGAAGACATAGAAGAGGAAGAGGAGGAAAAGGAGTAGAATGAGATGGAGTAGGAGAAGCAACAGGAAACAATAGGAAGGAAGGAAGGAAGGAAGGAAGGAAGGAAGGAAGGAAGGAAGGAAGGAAGGAAGGAAGGAAGGAATATGAGAAAATGGAGGGAGGGAATGAGAAAAAGAAGGGGAGAGATGACAAGGAGGAAGACAAGGAAGTGATGGAGGAGATGCAGGAAGAGAAGATGGAGGAGGAAAAGGAGGAGCAGAAGAATATGGAGAAAGAGAGGAAGCAGAAGAGGACGAGGGGGAAGGAGGAAGAGAATTAGGGGAGGAGGAGGAAATAGGAGGAGAAAAGGCAGCAGAGGAGATGGAGGAGGAAGAGAAGGAGGAAGGAAAGGAGATGGAGGTACAGGAGGAGAAGAAAATGGAGACGAAGAAGAGAAAGAGCTGGAGAAGGAGAAGAGGAAGAAGTTGGAGGAGGGGGAGAAAGGAGAGGATGAAGAAATGGAGGAAGAGGAGGAAAAGGAAACAGAGGTGGCTGGCCTGGGAGGAGGCTGCAGTGCCTGAGTTGGGTGATGATGGGAGTGCCCGAGCATCAGGTACTTCATTGTATGTGAGGAGCTTTGTGGGGCCATATCATGTGGGCAGAGATGGGAAGAGGTCAGAGAAGGATGGCATGGGACAGAGTGTGAGAGACACAGAGTGGGAATCACATAGGGCAGGGGAAAGAGGGTAGTAGGGGACCCAGGCCAGCTGTAGGGGGTGCACTCTCTTCCCATCAGCCTTAGTTTCTACATCTGTTCCTGGAGATGAGTGTGGGTCCATTTTTACCCTAGCTGTACTCCCAAAGGGCACCCCATCCCTCTTTCTGGAATAGTTGTAGGTAGCTTCCCCTGCAGAGGAGGAGACAGAGAGCCAAGAGAGGCATAGGTGTGGATTGCTTGGTACACAGTCAGTGCTCAATTAGTGCCCCTTCCTTTCCTGGGGTATGTGGGGGGGAGCCAGTAGGAAACAAAGGACAGAAGGGAGGAAAGGAAAGGGAAGGAAGTGTTTATAAAAAGCTTAGCATACTGCTGGTGCCCAATAAATGCCCATATTCCCCAGGCAGAGAAGCAGGAAGCAGAGGCTGGCAGAGACCATGGTTAGTGGGAACTGGAGGACAAGAGAGAGAAAGCATACTAGCAGTAGTCAATAAAGTATTCTTTGTCTTGGAAGAGAGTACACAGAGAGAGGAGAGAAGAGGGTGTTGGTGAGGGAGGGTGTAAAGAGATAAGAGAGGGTGAGTGAAGTGCCTGGTATACAGTAGGGGGCAAAGTGTGTTCATTCTTCTCCCAGGAGGGCAGAAAGGGAGGAGACCAATAAGAGAGGACAATGGGTGGGGGTGCAGGAGGGAAAGGATCCCAGAGTCTGGGACCTCATTCCTAGTGGGGAGGGGCCAGACCCACTGGGTGGGGAGAGCAGACATAGTGGAGCAACAGCAGAGCTGAACACAAAGTGCAGAGGCAGAGGGTAGAAAGGGTGGACAAACACCAGGGGCACCAGAAGGACTCTAGGGCTCAGGCAGAGACAGAGACTGTAAGTGGTAGATGCACAGGCCTGGTCCTCAGGGTCACTGCCCTGCCTAGGGCGGAGCAGAAAGCTACTGTCTTCTCTGAAGGAGCTGGAAGCAGGAGCCCCCAGCTGTCAGGACAGAAGACAAGGGTGCATTTCCTGGCTCTGGTACAGTCCAAGAGGGTAGGGAGTCTGGTCTGCCGGGTGTGGGGTGCTGCCTGGTTTCTGCATTCCATGACCCACTGTTCCCAATCTGAGCTAACCTTGTCCTGCCTCTCTTGTCTTGAGTCCCTGCTCTCCACCCCTCTGTACTGTTGTGTGGGGCAGGAGGGGATGACCCAGCTGCCGGGACTGAGCCCCTCCCCCAGGATCAGGTTGGGAGACATGGGTTGGGGCAGAGAGGAGGGAAGACAGAGGCAGAGAAGAGAGAGCCAGGACGGAACCACCTTTATTCAGTAAAGAACACAGGGCTTGGGCCACAGCAAAGAGAGACCAAAAATAGGGGATGGTAAGGAAGGGTAGGGAACAATCAGGCAGAGATAGAGAGGGAGAATCAGAGAGAGGCAGAGGGATGGAGAGAGAAAGAGAGAGGCAAAGATGAGAGAGACAAAGACAGACATGGAAAGAGAAATACAGAGAGAAGGAAAATCAGGTCAAGAGAGAGACACATAAGTGAACATCAGAGATAGAGGGAGTATTGGGTTGGGAGACACACAGAGATGGAGAGAGGCAGAGATGAGGGGAGATAGAAAATCAGAGAGAGATGGAGAGACACAGAAGCAGAGAGAGAGGAAGAGGGGAAGATGGAGAAAATCAGGCACAGAGATGGAGAAAGAGAGAGAGGAGAGGAGAGAGGCAGAGAGAGACACAGGCAGAGAGGGGTACAGAAGGATGAGGCTGGAGGCTGTGGAAGGGAGAAGAAGCCCAGTCAGGAGAGGCAAGTGGACAGGTGGAGAGACACTGGGCCCCTTGTGGGTCACCACAGCAACAGGACCCTCTTACCTTGCCTCGGTGTCTGCAGTCCCCAATGCCAGCTCAAGCCCTGCTATTTAAGGGGCACCATGGGGGCGGGTCCTGTCCCTATCCACCCCTTATCTGGCCAGACCCTGGACTTGCAGCTAAATTGAGCCTCAGCTGTCAGCACAGCCAGCAACAGCTGCACAGGCAGCCATGCCACCAACCCTCCCCACGCATGGCCTGTGCCTCGTGCCCCTGGAGGTCAGCATGGAGCCCCACACCCATGGGCATCAAGGAACCCCCAGGAAGCCACCAGCTTCAGGACAGGCCTGGTCAGGCATGTGAGGGCCAAGGTGCTCTCCTCAGAAATGAAGTGTCAGCAAGACACTAGGTGGGCACTAAGGGCAAACAGAAGCAGTGAATCTGTGCAGGCCTGCACCCTTCCCTCCACAGGCTCCTCATTAGAAACTTAATTGGTCACAGCTGAGGATGCACCTGGGATGTCATTGCCAAAGAATAGAAACACTCAGGGAGTCCTGGCAGCTGTCCCCTACCCGGGACTGAACATGGGGCAGGTAGGGCAGTGGTGGGGGTGGGCAGGAAGGTGGGAGATGGAGGCATAGAGAAGGTAAGGAGCCCAGAGTCCCAGAGGGACTTCAGAGCCATGGGAAGTGACGGGGTGGTAGGGAGTGGTGGCTTACACCTTAGGTACCTAATTCCAGCATTTGGATACCTGAGGCAGGAGGATCATGACAAGTTTGAGACCAATCTGGGCTATACAGCGAGACTTTGTCTCAAAAAGGGGAAAGGGCACACACACACACACACACACACACACACACACACACACACACACACACGTGAGTTGGGGGCATGGACGAGTTAACTTGGACAAATATGGAGAAGGACAGGCAGACAAAGGAGACCCAGGGAGGGGCTAGGAGGCTAGAAAAGACAGAGGCCAGGGGGCAGCAAAGGTCCCAGGCTCTAGGGCTGAGTGCTCTGGCAATCGAGTATGTGTCCTCCACAGGCTGCCTTGGTTTTTACTTTACAACTTGCCCTTTGACCTCAGAAGTCTTGAGAACCAGATGGCAGAAGCTTGAGCCCCTGCCGTATAGTAGCATGGTGCCAGGATGTGGCCTTCAACTCCAGATGAATTCACTACCAGTGTAGATTCTGGCCTAGGTGTGTTGTGATACCTCAATCTGGGCCCCTCCTCACCCACAGTCTCTCCTGGGTCTCTGTTGCCCAGACCATTCCCTTCAGCTAAGGACAATCTCTCCCCTTGTTTCCTACAGGCCCTGGGTCTCAGGGCTAGAGACTGGCCCCCTCCTTCCTCTCTTGGGGCTCATGCCATCACCTCCACTGTTTCTTCAGGGCCTCCTCCTGGCTCAGGTCCTCCTCCTGGCTCCAGTCCTCCTCCTTCTACTCTGTCCCAGATGGCCTGTCTGTCAACAACTCCCCAAATAACTGTGGTGGGGAAACATGGCCGCAGCACTCTGTGTACATCAGCAACTTCCAGTTCTGGGGCCCCTCAAGTTTCACAGCCTCTTGAGGATGTCTGGCTGGTGACTGGGATGGAGGCACTCCTCTTTTGCTCCAGTCTGCATCCTAGGAAACTATTCCTTCAACAGCCCTTCAGTCTGTTCCTCACCTCCTTCAGGGCTGAGCCCAAGTGGTCCTTCTCAGGCGGCCCAGCACATGCTGAGAAAATGGCAGCAGCTGTGCAGGTTTCCTGAGGTGGCTGTGAAGATACCCTCATCACAGCTTCAGATATCGCACACTGGCTGTCCCTGTGCGGTCAGAAAGTCTAAATGGGCTCCACTGAGCTGGCCTCTGGCTTTAAAGGACTCTGTGACTTCATCCAGCCACCCACCAAGTCCAGTTGTTCCTGAGGGAAACTGGTTATAAAAGGTCAGAACTGCTGCCCCGCTCCCCTGCACTTGGGAAGTCAAGGTCTTTGGTCACAGGCTGCTGGACCCATGGCCAACTTTGGGGACTACTGTCCAGCCTGCTTCCTCACTGATGGGTCTAAACTTTAGAGAGGAATGATCCCTGCTTCATCTTATGTTACCCTACAGAATTTGGGAGACAACATGTTGGTCTCTGGCTTCTGTCTCTCTCTGGGCACCGGTCTATGACCAAGAGCAGTCCCCAGGAGCTCAGGCACAGATAGCAAAAGAGCAGATTTATTGAGGCAGCAGGGGTTGGGGGGAGTGGGGACCCTAGGGCAGGGTACAGGCCTCCTGGACACTGTAACCTACAAACCCCACTCCACCCCACAAACCCACCCATCCTCCAAGACTGCAGGTGTTGCCTGAAACACAGACTCCAAGAGCCCCAAGTGAACCCCGAGCTCCAACTGGACCAAGAGTGTCCCCCTGAGACACAGACACCATCTGTACTGACTGGAGGAAGAGACGGGTGGACGCCAGTGCAAGCAAACATTCAACAACATAGAGAGCAGTATGGCGCCACCAGAAACTAGTGATTCTACATCAGCAAGACCTCAACATCCCAACATAGAAGAAGTAGAAGAAAACGACCTTTAAAATGAATTTAAGAAGGTGATAGAGGCCTTTAAAGGGGAAATGAAAAATTCCCCAAAAGAAATCAAGTAAAAGACAAAACGTTGGAAGAAATCAATATCCTTTTTATTTAAAAAAAAAAAAAGAGGCCAATAAAAAGGAATCAAACAGGTGAAGAAAACAGTTCAGGATTTAAAAACTGAAATAGAGGCAATAAAGGAGACACAAAGCAAAGGAAAACTGGAAATGGAAAATCTGAGTAAACAAACAGGAACTACAAATGCAATCATAACCAACAGAATGCAAGAGATGGAAAAGAGAATCTCTGGCATTGAAGATACATAGAGAAAGTAGATTCATCAGTCAACGAAAACATTAAAGCCAACAAAGTCATAACACAAAATAATTAGAAATTCTGGGACTCCATGAAAATACCAATCTAAGAATAATAGCACCCCATGGAAATTTCTCTAAAATTGACCACATGCTCAGTCATGAAGAAAATCTCAGGAGGCAGAGCCAGGTGGATCTCTGTGACTTCAAGGCCAGCCTGGGCTACCTAGTGAGCGGCAGGAAAGGCACAAAGCTACACAGAGAAAGAAACCCTGTCTCAAAAAAAACAAAAAAGAAAAAAAAAGAAAATTTCAATACTTAGAAAAATTTGGAATAACTTCCTATATCTTATCAGATCACCATTCCTTAATGTTAGATTGCAACAACAACACAAACTGCAGAGAGCCTACAAACTCATGGAAACCGAATAATGCTCAACTGAATCACTACTGGGTCAAGGAGGAAATAAAGAAAAAATTAAAGACTTCCTAGACTTCAATAAAAATGAGTTACAACATACCCAAATGTATAGGATCCTATGAAAGCAGTACTAAGAGGAAAATTCATAGCACTAAATGCCTACATAAAGAAGTCGGAGAAATCTCATACTACTGACTTAATGGCATACCAGAAAGCTCTAGAACAAAAGAAGCAAACTCACCCAGGAGAAATAGATGCCAAGAAATAATCAAATTTAGGGCTGAAATCAATAAAAATAGAAACAAAGAGAACAATAGAAAGAATCAATGAAACAAAGAGTTGATTCTTTGAGAAATTCAAAAAGATAGACAATCTGTTATCCAAACTAATTAAAACTCAGAGAGAGAATATTCAAATTAACAAAATCATAACTGAAAAGGGAGACATAAGAACAGACAATGAGGAAATCCAGAGAATCACCAGGTCATACTTCAAAATCCTGAACTCCACAAAATGGGAAAATCTAAAAGACATGGACAATTCCATATATTCAAATTGAGTCAAGACCACATAAATAATTTAAATAGACCTATAAAACATAAGAAAACAAAACAGAAGCAGCTATTAAAAGTCTCCCAACCAAAAAAAAAAAAAAAAGGCCAAAAACCAGATCGTTTCAGCAAAGAATTCTACCAGAATTTCAAAAAAGAGTTAATTCCAATATTCTTCAAATTGGTCCACACAACAGAAACAGAAGGAACATTGCCAAACTCTTTTAATGAGGCTAAGGTCACCCTGATAACAGAAACCACACAAAGATGCAACAAAGAAAGAGAATTATACACCAATCTCCCTCATGTGAATGTGTCTTTAAATAAATATGTAAATAAGCAGCATTCAGTAGGACCAGGGACATGGATCCATGGTAAAGCACTTGCCTAGCATGCATTAAACCCCACTGAGTTTAATCCCCCAGCACTGCAGAGTAAAAGGATCATCAAAGAAAGCTTTGCCTTTTCACCCTGACCAAGTGTTCCATCTCCAAATAAGTGTAGTTTTGGTCATACGTAGAAGAGCCTTGGATATTACACTCATTCCTAACAGGAAGTAATCTATTTTTGTCCTTCATCCCCCAGCTGTGATTTACCATGCCTTTACTCAGAAGGAAGCCAAGGAACACAATGTACAGGTACAGTCTTTCAAAGGTGGGCTGGGAGCGGTACTCTTCATTTTTACAGGCAGCATATTAGGCCCCATCGAGGTCTTTGCCCCCTTAGTCTTAGGGGCTTCTCTGCCTTCTTCTTCTTCTTTTTTTTTTTTTGTCTTGGCTTGGCCTCTAAAAGTCAGGCATTGGAGAGCCTGAGAACTTTGATCATTTAGTGTCTCTCCTAGGCTCACTAATAAGTGAGTCTGTTACACATAGCCACGGACTGTCTTGGCTTTCTAGAAAAGATGAACTGATATTTCTTAATATGGACTTTCCTGTAGCTTTTAATATCACTAGACAGAATCACCCACTCAAAGGTTACTGCCAAGGAGAGGTCCTGCCTACACATGTCTGAAGTTTCAGAAAGGAATGTATCACTGTCTTGTGGGAGGATGTCTCCCTTATGACAGTTCTGAGTGTGTGTGTACAGCCACTCTCTATAGGCTTTGTATAACACTCTATAGCCACATAGCCTCTATGTCCCAGAAGGCGTGAAAGAGTCGCTTGCCCTGGGGATGCCCCCTGGGGTCCTTGCAGGAAGGGCTTGTTGCAGGTTTGAGCCTGGTGTTCTTGACTCTGTGACTCTGGCTTTGTGTGAACGGGCAGGAAGACAAATGGTAATAGTCCCAGAGAAAATCTTTTGGTCTTCTACCTTCACCTTCCAGACAATCCCGCTACCTTACACAAGGACCTGTTTTGCAAATCTGCAACTTCAACCTCCTATATCAGTGGGTTAAACAAGGCTGATATTAATTTTTTGTTTTTTTGTTTGTTTCTTGTTGGGAGAATTCCACAGAGCTACAGCTGGGTTGTTTCCTGAATATTAGCACCTAGCTTTGATCTGCTTTTTGTAATGGCTACATTTTGTCCCCATTACTTCCATTGAAGTGTTATCTGAGTGTTTGCTAGGAGTTCAAAGCCTATGAAAACTTGGTTTAGGGACAACCCAGAAAACTGTGGTATTCCTTTACTGAGAACTTGTAATTTGCATAGTCCCTTTGGAGGGGCTTAGATAATACGTTTTGGTATATGGAATTGACTTGCTAAAGATGTTAATTGTCTAACAATAAAAGGGCCCTTTGCTGATCTACAATGTTTAGTCCAGAGAGATGGACCCCCTCTGAAGGTGGAAAAGTCTAAAATCATACTGAGAATGCACTGTGCCTCCTTTCCATGGACCCCTGTGAACATACACCAAATATACAATGTTTTCGGTGCGACACTGTCATGGTGCTTGAAGAAGGACAGAGGATCCTGACACTTGTAAGAATTGGAAGAAGTTCACTCTCTGGGTAAGATGACTCCAGGATTGGCAGGGTCATGGGGAATTTATTCTCT
>NW_023412052.1:0-35103 GCF_903995425.1 Onychomys torridus
ACGTAAGCAAAATTGCCCCAGTGCTAATACAGTAAAAGCATTCTTTATGATGTGAGTAGTGAAAGGTAGCCTTTAGCAAATGCTCTAAACTCACTCCATATCGATGAGTGTCATCAGAAAACCTTATGCTTGTGTAATTTTATAAGCATTTTACCAAGAAATAAATTTATGTTCACAAAAACATTTTTTTGGAAAACAAACTACATATAAAGCAATGTATCAAACAGAATTAGGAAAAAACCATGGATTAAAATGGTAATGATTAATTTGACAATGAAAAAGCATAAAAAAAATGTGAAGTCTTATGCCAGGATAATTATTTGGATACTATATCAATTCAAAATTACTGCATAATTTTCTGTATATTTTATGGTTCAGGATATGGATTGGAGACTGCCATAGCTTTTATATAAATATTCTGGTGTTGCTAATATTTGAGATTTTATAGAATATAATATAGATTGTTTTGAACCTCAAATTAGTCCCCAATGTTTCTCAATTATCAATAAATATAATAAAACTTGTGTTCAATTTCTGCTGCTTTGGAATGCTGGACATTCATATTTACACTGATGCTGTGAAGTTAATTTAAGTTACTGCATTACAGAAAATGTTCAAAAACTATGTCATAAAATATAAAGCCAATTGTTTTAGGAAAACTATTACAGATTCAATCATTGGACATATATAGGGAGCAAAAATAGAGCTCAGTTGGTCTGTGAGTGTACTAGATCTGTTTACATGGGCAGATCTAGATCAAGGATCATACACAAAGACAAATAAACTTCCCCTCATCACATGAGGCTTGGAAGATTACAAATCTCCCTGTGATCTCATGAGGATGATAATAGTTGGGACAAAAACTCTCCACCATAATTTGCTCTTTTCAGATATATAGGCCTAAATAATTCAAGGCTAAAGAGAATGTAAGGAATAAGATGAGCAAAGCATGAGTATGTGCCATGGCTTCAGATAGTAACCCTGCCTTTCTATTATCACCATGTAGTAAATAAATCTTTAACTCTATTTGAGCAGAGATCACCTGATCCCAGCTTTTCTTTGGGTCCCAATGTTGTATCTGTCTGTATTATCTTTCATTCTTACACAAGGCCATTTAGATCTATCACTGGAGACATACTGGACAGGAAAGCAATAACAAATTGTCTCTATTTAAACAGGGAAGAAATTATTTGAGCATACACGAAGAATTATATTCATAATTTCTCTTTAAGAAAGCCAAATTACTCATACAATCCCTCCTCTTTCCCACCAATTGGACTCCTGGAGCTCCATCTGGGGCCTGGCCAACGATCTTTGTATCCACTTCCATCAGTTATTGGATAAGAGTTCATTACTCCCACTCACAAACAGGTTGTTCATGTAGATCTCATCCATTTCTCTGTCATTGGGTGACCGCTGTGTCTTTCTTAGTGTCCTGCTTTCTCGGTAGCCTCCCTGGAGTTGAGAGTAGCAATCTAGTCATCTTTGTTTTACATCTAGTATCCTCCTATGCGTGAGTATATACCCTGTTTGTCTTTCTGAGTCTGGGTTACCTCACCCAGGATGATTATTTTCTAGATCCCATCCATTTGCCTGCAAACCTCATGATGTCATTGTTTTTCTCTGATGAGTAGTACTCCATTGTGTATATGTACCACATTTTCTTAATCCATTTGTGTTTTAATTTTACATATCAGCCATGGGTTCCACTGTCCTCCCCCCTTCCACCCCATGCCCTAGCTTCCCCCCAGCCCCTCTCCACATTCCCATATCCTCCAGGGCAAAGACTCCCCTGGTGATTCAGCTCAACCTGGTAGATTCAGTACAGACAAGTCCAGACCCATCCTTCCATGCCGAGGAATGTATCAAAACATAAGCCCTAGGTTCCAAAAAGCCAGCTCATGCACTAAGGACAGGTCCAGGTCCCACTGTCTGGGTGTCTCCCAAACAGTTCAAGCAATTCAATTTTCTCACTAATCCAGAAGGCCTGATCCAATTGGGTGCTCCACAGCTTTTGGTTCATAATTCATGTGTTTCCATTAGCTTGGCTATTTGTCCCTGTGCTTTTTCCAATCTTGGTCTCAACAATTCTCGTTCATACAATTCCTCCTCTTCCTCACCAATTGGACTCCTGGAGCTCCATCTGGGACCTGGCCAAGGATCTCTGTATCAACTTCCATCAGTTATTGTATGAGAGTTCTCTCAGGTTATACTACTGCCTCCCTCAATTGTCTCTATTCCATTTTATAATTTTCTGTTTTGTGTTCCTAAAATTTATTGCTATGTTCATAAAATAGATGATCATCCTGCTCTGATTATTAATATTTTGGTTAGCTTATTTTTGCACAGAATTCTTTTTCCTCTAAACAGCTGTGATATCATCAAGCAGTTATTTTAGGGTCCAGTGTGTGTTTTGTGGTTTCTCTCATGCAATGCCAGTTCTCCTATGAGTATGGAACTTGTGAACTTTATTAGACTTTTTTACTGATCATGACTGGAGAGTGTATGAAACACAGCCAAGATCAACTGACTTTTCATAACTTATGCTGTCCTCTATGTTTCTAATGGTTACATTGTGAATTGGGTATGATCAAGATTGGAAGTCATCTTCAGTCCTGAATCAAAATGGAGGATTTTTCATAAGATAACAGATATTATAGATCACAACTATGCAGGTGAGCAGAGGGCTCCATAAGTACAATAATGCAACAGTATAGAATAGTGTATAGGGCTTCTGTTTTATTGATGTTGCATGTGCACAGGTTTGTGTGGTGTGTGTGTTTCTGTGTTGTAGCACCTTGCTGCAATGTGCTCTGTCTTTAGAAAACATTGGTTTTGAATAAAGAAATGCTTTCTCACATATTAAGGAGAAGTACCATTATGGAACAAGTTATGTCAACCATACTTGGTTTTCTCTTAATTGTATCTATTAAGTGTAGTAATTGAATACTAAGGTACAAGGAATTGGCAGGTTTCTACACAGAATTATGCACTTGAAAATGTAAGACTGCTCACTGCATACCTGCTTTACCATGTTTCTAATTTTAATCATGGGCAATCTTATTTACATGTAGGCACACAGGAATATTGTTCTTTTTTATTAAAATTTCCAGTATAGTACACCAAGGTTTTTGTTTCCAATGTACTGAAATCATATTCAGATGACTTTTTTTTTTCCTTTCCTCAGAGAAGTAATATTTGGAGCCATCAATAAAAAGAAACTTAAAGGGAAAAGGGAGAAAGGATTTATGATGAAAAGATAATTCCTATCTTAGAAATGACTTCTAATTGCAGTCTGACCAATGTCGAGATCCCAATTAATTAATATAAAAAGACTGCATTTAACTAAAGCCTAGTGGAACATATGTTTGTCATGCTCTCAGAGTATTTCCCTGAATTACATCCATGAATGGGAATGTGTCTGTTTCAGGACAACACAGCCAGTCAAATTGTGCCAGACATGTATTCTCCTTCATCTTAAAATAAAAATCTTTATTATAGGATCTAGTTGTAAAAGCATGGTTAAAAAAGTTATCTTTCACTGCCCAGGCAGATTCCTCTCCTAATCTCAGTGAGTGTCATGTTCCTTCTGCAGGTGAGGAATTGATACAGTATACTCAGACTAGATGACACCATGCAACTAATATCCATGTAATTCAGATATCAGATTTATCTTGTTGGAAGCTATTAGTTGGCATGAAGTTAACAAATAAATTACTGAGAAAACACAGGCAAATTATAATAGTAGTTTTGTTATGCTCACCATGAGTAAGGAGAAGTACATGGTTTGTATTATTTGTCATCATTATGCTTCTGTCTATTTTTCTGAACTGATTGCATTTGATTCTACCCCAAGTTTTATCTTCTTCCTCTTACTCATGATTTCAATCTGTTCTCTTTCTGCAGAGTGTTGATATTCATGTCTGGATGGTGGTGAGAGGTTTATTCATTTATAAAGGATTTAGTTATGCTGCAGAATTTTGTATTCAAAGAAAGTCATTGCATTTTCTTCAGTTTAGGAGCAGTTTCTCTTTAATCCTGTTTAGGAACTATAAAATTATGACCTTCCTTCTAATGAGAGGAATTGGTGTTCATTAGAATTCAATTGAAAAAATATGCATAGGTTGTAGGAACTGAAAATTGAATATGGAAATTTAAACAACACTATGGAGTTCCTGTGCATTCTTCATTTTCTTCAAAGTGACATACACGTCATACAGCCCTGATTCTAGGAAATGCCTTATATTAGTGCAAGAAACAGAAAAATAAAAAACAACAAAATTTTGTCTACTTAATTCCAAATATTAATGGTGAGTAATTAATATGCAACTACATATAAATAAAAAATAAACTGAGTATGTGTGCAGATTTCTATGTATTCAATGTCATTTCCAGGGAGTGTTCCATGAATTCCTCTTATAATTAAATTAATGAAGTCCTGTTTTGTAAATCAGACTTATGTAGGAGGGCATTTTGTAACCATCAATATATGTTAAAATTGCCAAAAATGTTGTTAAAAGATGGAATTCAGTGTTTTTCACTAAAATCTTAAATAATTAGAGAGTTCTAAGGAATCTTGTTCCTTACAATTTTTCTTCCTTTCCTTTTTTCTTCCATTCTTTTTTGATTTTTCAACACAGGGTTTCTCTGTGTTGTTTTTGGCCCCTGTACTGGAACTCACTTTGTGGACCAGGCTGTCCTTGAACATACAGGGTTCACTATCCTTTGCCTCCTGAATCCTGGGATTAAAGGCATGCACCACCAGCACCAATCTACTCATTTTTCACCCATAATTACTTTACAGTGATCCTAGGTGAATTGATGTTATTGTGAAAATAACTTTGTGAAAAGTTTTAATCATGGTTCTCATGGCAAAGTTGCAGAATCTTCATATTATAAATTGTATTATGGTAACCAATGAGAAAAGTCACTGGAGACTTTAGAGGGGAATACATTGCCTTCATGCTTCTTGGACACAAGTAGCTAGATTTTTTTTTTTACCCAGTTGAAGAATTACTTTCATCTGAGATACCCCACAGATACTGTGTGTTATCCTCTATGGAAGCTTCATTTTAATCCACCTTAATCAACCACCTCATAGAAAGAGAATGTGAGTGTCTTCAATGCTTCTCAATGTCAGCTGTGCTCAGCCTCTGTTTAAAATCCCCACCTGATTCTGCCAGCTCTAGCAAGTCAATTTAACCATGTTTCTGGTTCTGTACTAAAGTCATTCATGCTGGCCAGACAGTCTACCTACCTGAATGCATGAAAGTTTTGTCTACCTCTGGGAGCTCATGTTGTTCTATTTCTCTGTTCCAGTAAAGTACAGAGAGTGAGCTTTTTGATCCTCCTTCCAGTCTCTTAGTGTAGAAAAAGGTATACAAGGCTTTTTTTTTTCTAAAAATCCAATATATTATCAGGAAGGTGAAACTTTGAGATAAAGTTTCCTGAGAGGATCCAGACAGAAGGGAAAAGAGAGATGGATTGTTCTCAGGTAAATGTATGTATGGAAGTGAGATTTCTTGTCTGTTCTACAAAAGCTTCTTTTGTGGTGATCACAAATATTTACATTACCTCACAGTTTTTACAAGGATTTTTTTTATTTCTGATGCAGTTGTCAAGGTAAATTTTTTGAATGCATGTCACATGAGTGTGTGCTGCTTTCCACTGTTTTCTCACATTATGTTTTCAAAATATATTCTCTGCATTAATATACAGTATATTCATTTGATATATAAATATATATGCATTCACTTGTCCTACTGAAAATTGTATTGAGTCATTTCATATGAATGAGAAAGAAGATATTCCATGATGGCTTCTTTCAAATAGATACTCAAGTATCTATTTGTTAATTATAGACTGTTCTGAGAAAGAGACACTATGAAAAAGAATGGAATGTCTTCCTTTCAATGGATAATGTTTAAAGCAGTATTGCTATGAATGTATACAGTCTTATATACTATGATGAATTGTTCAAATGAAATACAAACTTCCAAATCAAATTTGCCAGTCATAGGTTCATATTAAGTTATCCTATGAGGCAGCTTTTCTTCTGTTTTCTGTTCTTATTTTGTGAATTGATTCAGAGAGACTATTCCATCATTTCTCTTTGTTACCTACTACCCTTACCATTAACTTGCAATGCCCCTTAGTTGTTCTGACATCTGGTTATAACCAGTCCCCTGAGAGATGATATAATTTCACATGCTATGGTTATATAGTACATTTTTTAAATAACAAACTAATGAAGAACTGGTAGGCAAAGTGTACTTATATTCATGTTTATTTCACAAATAGTCAAAAAGTCTCAACAATGAAAATTTAGGTGGTTGGAGATGAAGTGCCTTCATTAACAATCAAAAGTATTAAAGTGGGTTCGGGGATGCCATTATTTAGATATACAATTTGCAAGTGAATCCAAAAGAAGCTTTTTCACTGTTTAAAATATACTTAAGAGAGATTCTAATCACTTGACTCACTGCAAAACTGTAAAATGTTGGAATTTAAGGATAGATCATAGAAATTAAAGGGACTGCTTCATTGGAGACACTTGTGTGGTATCAATTTCCTGCTGGGTCTTGGCTGTAGTCAAATATACTACTTACCCAGTGTGAGAAATACATTTAGCTGTGGCTACACCTCAGATTCTGTCTGCTATTTCCAATACAGGTGTCAGTTATTTTTTAGTTAACCATCTCAGGGAAATGGAATGAGAGGAAGGAGAACTACAACTTTTTACTGCTGTGTTTAGACTCTATTTAAAATGTCTGTGCACAGTATAAAACAAGGTGCAGAAGCCACATATTCAGGTTTTAGAGATTTCCATGATTTGAAGGAATAATGGACTCACCCAAAGCAGGAAAAGAGAAACTAAGTTTTGACCTGTCAGTAAAAATTCATGGTTTCTGCACCTCTGCTGTGCCAAAAGACAGCAATTGGGGTCTCTGAGTGTGGTAGCATGGAATGCAGGTGCTGCTGTCTTTTGCCACAGCAGAGGTGCAGAAACCATGAATTTTTACTGACAGGTCAAAACTTAGTTTCTCTTTTCCTGCTTTGGGTGAGTCCATTATTCCTTCAAATCATGGAAATCTCTAAAACCTGAATATGTGGCTTCTGCACCTTGTTTTATACTGTGCATTTTAAAGAGAGTCTAAACACAGCAGTAAAAAGTTTTAGTTCCCCTTCCTCTCATTCCATTTCCCTGAGATGGTTAATTAAAAAATAACTGACACCTGTATTGGAAATAGCAGACAGAATCTGAGGTGTAGCCACAGCTAAAAGTATTTCTCACAATTGGTAAGTAATATATTTGACTACAGCCAAGGCCCAGCAGGAAATTGATAACACACAAGTGTCTCCAATGAAGCATTCCCTTTAATTTCTATGATCTATCCCTAAATTCCACCATTTTACAGTTTTGCAGTGAGACAAGTGATTAGATTCTCTCTTAAGTATATTTTAAACAGTGAAAAAGCTTCTTTTGGAGTCACTTGAATATGGTATATCTAAATCATGTCATCCTTGCAGCCAGTTTAATACTTTTGATTGTTAATGAAGGCACTTTAATTCCAACCACCTAAATTTTCATTGTTGAGACTTTTTGACTATTTGTGAAATCAACATGTATATAAGTACACTTTGCCTACCAGTTCTTCATTAGTTTGTTATTTTAAAAAATGTACTATATAACCATAGCATGTAAAATTGCATCATCTCTCAGAGGAGTGATTATAAACTGATGTCAGAACAACTAACGGGCATTGCAAGTTAATGGTAAGGGTAGTAGGTAGCAGAGATAAATGATGGAATAGACTCTCTTAATCAATTCACAAAAGAAGAACAGAAAACAGAAGAAAAGCTGCCTCATAGGATAACTTAATATGAACCTATGACTGGCAAATTTGATTTAGACATTTGTATTTCATTTGAACACTTCATCTTAGTATATAACACAGTATACTTTCATAGCAATACTGCTTTAAACGTTATCCATTGACAGGAAGACATTCCATTCTTTTTCATAGTGCCTCTTTCTCAGAACAGTCTATGATTAACAAATAGATACTTGAGTATCTATTTGAAAGAAGCTATCATGGAATATCTTCGTTCTCATTCATATGAGATGACTCAATACCATTTTCAGTAGGACAAGTGAATGCATATATATTTATATATCAAATGAATATACTGTGTATTAATGCAGAGAATATATTTTGAAAACATAAAGTGAGAAAACAGCGGAAAGCAGCACACACTCATGTGACATGCATTCAAAAAATTTACCTTGACAACTGTATCAGAAATAAAAAAAAATCCTTGTAAAAACTGTGAGGTAATGTAAATGTTTGTGATCACCACAAAAGAAGCTTTTGTAGAACAGGCAAGAAATCTCACCTCCATACATACATTTACCTGAGAAAAAGCCATCTCTCTGTTCCCTTCTGTCAGGATCCTCTCAGCAAACTTTATCTCAAAGTTTCACCTTCTTGATAATATATTGGATTTTTAGAAAAAAAAAAGCCTTGTATACCTTCTTCAACACTAAGAGACTGGAAGGAGGATCAAAAAGCTCACTCTCTGTACTTTACTGAAACAGAGAAATAGAACAACATGAGCTCCCAGAGGCTGACAAAATGTTCATGCATTCAGGTAGGTAGACTGTCTGGCCAGCATGAATGACTTTAGGACAGACCTAGAAACATGGTTAAATTGACTTGCTAGAGCTAGCAGAATCAGGTGGGGATTTTAAATAGAGGCTTAGCACAGCTGACATCGAGAAGCATTGAGGACACTCACATTCTCTTTCTATGAGGTGGTTGATTAAGGTGGATTAAAATGAGGCTTCCATAGTGGATAACACACAGTATCTGTGGGGTATCTCAGATGAAAGTAATTCTTCGACTTGGTAAAAAAATTCTAGCTACTTGTGTCCAAGAATCATGAAGGCAATGTATTACCCTCTAAAGTCCCCAATGACTTTTCCCATTGGTTACCATAATACAATTTATAATATTAAGATTCTGCAACTTTGCCATGAGAACCATGATTAAAACTTTTCACAACGTTATTTTCACAATAACATCAATTGACCTAGGATCACTGTTAAGTAACTATGGGTGAAAAATGAGGAGACGGGTGCTGGTGGTGCATGTCTTTACTCCCAGGATTCAGGAGGCAGAGGCTAGTGAATCCCTATATGTTCAAGGACAGTATGGTCAACAAAGTGAGTTCCAGTACAGGGGCCAAAAACAACACAGAGAAACCCTGTCTTGAAAAATCAAAAAAGAATGGAAGAAAGAAAAAAGGAAAGGAAGAAAAATCATAACAAACAAGTGGTATTTTTAATTATGTGAGTTCCTTAGAACCCTCTAATTACTTAAGATTTTAGTGAAAAACACTGAATTCCATCATTTAACAACATTTTTGGCAATTTTAACATATATTGATTGTTACAAAATGCCCTCCTACATAAGTCTGATTTGTAAAACAGGACTTCATTAATTTAGTTATAAGAGGAATTAATGGAACACTCCCTGGAAGTTACATTGAATACATAGAAATCTGCACACATACTCAGTTTATTTTTGATTTCTACGTAGTTGCATATTAATTACTGACCATTAATATTTGGAATTAAGTAGACAAAATTTTGTTGTTTTTTATTTGTCTATTTCTTGCACAAATATATAAGGCATTTCCTAGAATCAGGGCTGTATGACGTGTATGTCATTTTGCAAAAAATGAAGAATGCACAGGAACTCCATAGTGTTGTTTAAATTTCCATATTCAATTTTCAGTTCCTACAACCTATGCATACTTTTCAATTGAATTCTAATGAACACCAATTCCTCTCATTAGAAGGAAGGTCATAATTTTATAGTTCCTAAATAGGATTAAAGAGAAACTACTCCTAAACTGAAGAAGATGCGATGGCTTTCTTTGAATACAAAATTCTGCAGCAAAACTAAATCCTTTATAAATGAATAAACCTCTCACCACCATCCAGACATGAATATCAACACTCTGCAGAAAGAGAACAGATTGAAATCATGAATAAGAGGAAGAAAATAAAACTTGGGGTAGAATCAAATGCAATCAGTTCAGAAAAATAGACAGAAGCATAGTGATGACAAATAATACAAACCATGTGCTTCTCCTTACTCACGGTGAGCATAACAAAACTACTATGATAATTTGCCTGTGTTTTCTCAGTAATTTATTTGTTAACTTCATGCTGACTAATAGCTTCCAACAAGATAAATCTGATAGCTGAATTACATGGATATAAGTTGCATGGTATCATCTAGTCTGAGTATACTGTATCAATTCCTCACCTGCAGAAGGAACATGAGGCTCACTGAGATTAGGAGAGGAATCTGCCTGGGCAGTGAAAGAAAACTTTTTTAACCATGCTTTTACAACTAGATCCTATAATAAAGATTTTTATTTTAAGATCAAGGAGAATACATGTCTGGCACAATTTGACTGGCTGTGTTGTCCTGAAACAGACACATTTCCATTCATGGATATAATTCAGGGAAACACTCTGAGAGCATGACAAACATATGCTCCACTAGGCTTTAGTTTAATGCAGTCTTTTTATACTAATTAACTGGGATCTTGACATTGGTCAGACTGCAATTAGAAGTAATTTCTAAGACAGGAATTGTCTTTTCATCATAAATCCTTTCTCCCTTTTCCCTTTAAGTTTCTTTTTATTGATGGCTCCAAATATTACTTCTCTGAGGAAAGGAAAAAAAAAGTCATGTGAATGTGATTTCAGTACATTGGAAACAAAAACCTTGGTGTACTATACTGGAAATTTTAATAAAAAAAGAACAATATTCCTGTGTGCCTTCATGTAAATAAAATTGCCCATGATTAAAATTAGAAACATGGTAAAGCAGGTATGCAGTGAGCAGTCTTACATTTTCAAGTGCATAATTCTGTGTAGAAACCTATCAATTCCTTGTACCTTAATATTCAATTACTACACTTAATAGATACAATTAAGAGAAACCCAAGGATGGTTGACATAACTTGTTCCATAATGGTACTTCTCCTTAATATGTGAGAAAGCATTTCATTATTCAAAACCAATGTTTTCTAAAGACAGAGATAACTCCCTTCACATTGCACCAAAGTGCTACAGCACAGAAACACACACACCACACAAACCTGTGTACATGCAACATCAATAAAACAGAAGCCCTATACGCTATTCTATACTATTGAATTATTGTACTTATGGAGCCCTCTGCTTACCTGCATAGTTGTGATCTATAATATCTGTTATCTTATGAAAAATCCTCCATTTCAATTCAGGACTTTGAAGATGACTTCCAATCTTGATCATACCCAATTCACAATGTAACCATTAGAAACATAGAGGACAGCATAAGTTATGAAAAGTCAGTTGATCTTGGCTGTGTTTCATAGACTGTCCAGTCATGATCAGTAAAAAAGTCTAATAAAAGTTCACAAGTTCCATACTCATAGGAGAACTGGCATTGCATAAGAGAAACCACCCAACACACACTGGACCCTAAAATAACTGCTTGATGATATCACAGCTGTTTAGAGGAAAAAGAATTCTGTGCAAATATAAGCTAACCAAAATATTAATAATCAGAGCAGAATGATCATCTATTTTATGAACATAGCGTTAAATTTTAGGGACACAAAACAGAAAATTATAAAATGGAATACACAATTGAGGGAGGCAGTAGTATAACCTGAGAGAACTCTCATACAATAACTGATGGAAGTTGATACAGAGATCCTTGGCCAGGTCCCAGATGGAGCTCCAGGAGTCCAATTGGTGAGGAAGAGGAGGAATTGTATGAACGAGAATTGTTGAGACCAAGATTGGAAAAATCACAGGGACAAATAGCCAAGCTAATGGAAACACATGAATTATGAACGAAAAGCTGTGGAGCCCCCAATTGGATCAGGCCTTCTGGATTAGTAAGAAAATTGAATTGCTTGAACTGTTTGGAAGACACCTAGGCAGTGGGACCTGGACCTGTCCTTAGTGCATGAGATGGCTTTTTGGAACCTAGGGCTTATGTTTGGATACATTCCTCAGCATGGAAGGACAGGTCTGGACTTGTCTGGACTGAATCGACCAGGTTGAGCTGAATCAACAGGGGAGTCTTTGCCCTGGAGGAGATGGGAATGGGGAGAGGGGCTGGGGGGGAAGCTAGGGCATGGGGCGGAAGGGGGGAGGACAGTGGAACCCATGGCTGATATGTAAAATTAAAACACAAATGGATTAAGAAAATGTTGTACATATACACAATGGAGTACTACTCAGCAGAGAAAAACAATGACATCATGAGGTTTGCAGGCAAATGGATGGATCTAGAAAATAATCATCCTGGGTGAGGTAACCCAGACTCAGAAACACAAACAGGGTATGTACTCATGCATAGGAGGAAACTAGATGTAAAGCAAAGATGACTAGATTGCTACACTCAACTCCAGGGAGTCTACCTAGAAAACAGGACACTAAGAAAGACACAGGGGTCACCCAATGACAGAGAAATGGATGAGATCTACATGAACAACCTGGTTGTGAGTGGGGGTAATGAACTCTCATCCAATAACTGATGGAAGTGGATACAAAGATCCTTGGCCAGGCCCCAGATGGAGCTCCAGGAGTCCAGTTGGTGGGAAAGAGGAGGGATTGTATGAGTAATTTGCTTTCTTAATGAGAAATTATGAATATAATTCTTTGTGAATGCTCAAATAATTTCTTCCCTGTTTAAATAGAGACAATTTGTCTATTGCTTTCCTGTCCAGTATGTCTCCAGTGATAGATCTAAATGGCCTTGTGTAAGAATGAAAATAATACAGACAGATACAACATTGGGACCCAAAGAAAAGCTGGGATCAGGTGATCTCTGCTCAAATAGAGTTAAAGATTTATTTACTACATGGTGATAATAGAAAGGCAGGGCTACTTTTTGAAGCCATGCACATACTAATGCTTTGCTCATCTCATTCCTTACATTCTCTTTAGCCTTGAATTATTTAGGCCTATATATCTGAAAAGAGCAAATTATGGTGGAGAGTTTTTGTCCCAACTATTATCATCCTCATGAGATCACAGGGAGATTTGTAATGTTCCAACCCTCATGTGATGAGGGGAACTTTGTTTGTCTTTGTGTATGATTCTTGATCTAGATCTGCCCATGTAAACAGATCTAGTCCACTCACAGATCAACTGAACTCTATTTTTGCTCCCCATATATGTCCAATGATTGAATCTGTAATAGTTTTCCTAAAACAATTGGCTTTATAATTTTATGACATATTTTTTGAACATTTTCTGTAATGCAGTAACTGAAATTAACTTCACAACATCAGTGTAAAGATGAATGCCCAGGATTCCACAGCAGCAGAAATTGAACACAAGTTTTATTATATTTATTGATAATTGAGAAACATTGGGGACTAATTTGAGGTTCAAAACAATCTATATTATATTCTATAAAATCTCAAATATTAGCAACACAAGAATATTTATATAAAAGCTATGGCAGTCTCCATTCCATATCCTGAACCATAAAATATACAGAAAATTATGCAGTAATTTTGAATTGATATAGCTATCCAAATAATTATCCTGGCATAAGACTTCACATTTTTATTATGCTTTTATCGATTGTCAAATTAATCATATACCATTTTAATACATGGTTATTTCCTAATTCTGTTTGATACATTGCTTTATATGTAGTTTGTTTTCCCAAAAAAATGTTTTTGTGAACATAAATGTTATTTCTTGGTAAAATGCTTATAAAATTACACTAAGCATAAGGTTTTCTGATGACACTCATCAGATATGGAGTGAGTTTAGAGCATTTGCTAAAGGCTACCTTTCACTACTCACATTATAAAGAATGCTTTTACTGTATTAGCACTGGGGCAATAATTACCTATTGAGTTTGTTTGTTTCCTGAATTTTCTGACATGCTCTACATTTTGAACTTCCTTTAGATATATTTTAAAAAAAATTCTGTACATTTAAGTTTTTACCCAATAGTTATACTGTGTTAGGCAAGAATGTCTGAGGACTCTTTAACACTTGCCACATTCTTATTATTGTACATTTTCTCTCTATTATGGATTATGTGATGATCTTAAAGATTTAAGAACCCAGATATGGTTTTCCACCATGCTTTTTATTTGTATGCTTTCTCTAATGTGTGGTTTTAGTGAGTTTTGGCAGAGATGATACATGGGAAAAGGACATACTATGTTAACGTTCAATACAATTTTAAGGTTTCTACATTCATGGCCTTGAACACATGAATCATGGGCAAAGGACCAGCCAAAATGTGTATATTTATATCATTCTTCTACATAATGGATTATTTGATGAACTTGAAATGTCCAGGCCCTGGTAAAAGATTTGTCACATTCTTTTCATTTGTAAATTTTCTCTCCTTTGTGGATATTGTGATGTCTTTGTAGATTTGAGATTGTCCTAAAGGACTTTCCACATTCTTTACATTTGTAAGGTTTCTCTCCAGTGTGTAATCTTTGATGAACTTTAAGCTTTCAGCCTACAATGAAGGACTTTCCACATACATTACATTTGTAAGGTTTTTCTCCAGTGTGTATTTTTTGATGAACTTTAAGTTTTGAGCCTACAATGAAGGACTTTCCACATAAATGACATCTGTAAGGTTTCTCTCCGGAATGTATTCTTTGATGAACTTTTAGTGCTGAGCCTACTGTAAAGAACTTTCAACATACATTACATTTGTAAGGTTTTTCTCCAGTGTGTATTCTTTGATGATCTTTAAGTGTTGAGCTATGAGTAAAGGACTTTCAACATATATTACATTTGTAAGTTTTTTCTCCAGTGTGTATTCTTTTATGAACTTGAAGTGTTGACCTCTCAGTAAAAGTCTTATCACAGTCTGAACATTTGTAAGGTTTTTTTTCCATTGTGTATTCTTTGATGAACTTTTAGTGCTGAGCCTACTGTAAAGAACATTCCACATACATTACATTTGTAAGGTTTTTCTCCAGTGTGTATTTTTTGATGATCTTTAACTTTTGAGCCTACAATGAAGTACTTTCCACATACATGACATCTGCAAGATTTCTCTCCAATATGTATTCTTTGATGAACTTTTAGTGCTGAGCCTACTATAAAGAACTTACCTCATGTATTACATTTGTAAGGTTTTTCTCCAGTGTGAATTCTTTTATGAACATGCAGTGTTGTGCTATCAGTGAATGACTTTTCACAATCTGAACATTTGTAAGTTTTTTTTTCTCAAATGTGTATTCTTTGATGATCTTTAAGTGTTGAGCTATGAGTAAAGGACTTTCCACATACAATACATTTGTAAGGTTTCTTTCCAGTATGTATTATTTTATGAACTTGAAGTGTTAAACTTTGAGTAAATGGCTTGTCACATATATAACACTTGTTAGTTTTATCTCCATTGTGATTCTCTGATGAACTTGAAAATTTGAGGACTTGTTAAATGACTTGCCACATTCTTTACATTTGTATAATTTCTCTCCAGTATGGATCCTCTGATGAATATGAAGTGTTAAACTCTGAGAAGTAGAAGTCTTATAGAATTAGCACTTTGAGAGTAATGATTTTGAAAATTTCTCTCCTCGTAGCCATAAAGCTCTGTGGACCTGATAGGTACATTTGTATTTCATGATCATTATATTGTTTTTTAACAATCACTCTCCCTGAATACCTATGTATTCACATATATTAATAATTACTAATCAGTGAAAATGTATATACAATAATTTTTCTTCAATGACTTGAATGCAGACTATAAATGGTGGCCAGAATACACTACAGTCTGTTTTTCCAAAGAGTCTTAAATCTCTAATACAGTTTGGATTCAGAAACAGAAAAAAAGCAAGCTGGGCAGTGATATGTCACGTGTCTTTAGTCCCAGAACTCAGGAGGCAGAAGCAGGCAAATCTCTGTTATTTCAAGGCCAGCGTGGACTACAGAGCAAGTTCCAGGACAGCCAGGACAGTTACACAGAGAAACTCTGTCCCACCAAAAAACAATGAACTGATAAAATCCTACTGAATAAAATTTGTATTTTCAAAACAGACTAAAATATGGAATTCTATGTCAATGTGTAATATCACAACTCAGAGTTTACATGTAAAATTCAAAAATTCTTTTTTAATGTAGATCTAATTTAAATACAATCATATCATTTCATTTCAAGCTTATCCCAGCCACTTTCACTTCAAATCTTCCCATATCCCCAGATAATTATATATATATCTTCAGAATGTTAATCCAGCTTTAATGATTATATCTTTTCAAGTCTCACCAATTTTCCCTAGACAAGCAGTAATAAAGATAACCTATGGCAGAGGGTAACTCTCCTTGTCACAGTATTCATTAGGGGTCTCTAGTTGTTTGATTAGAGATTTGAGGTAGAGGGGCAGTATGAATTATGAAACAGTAATTCAGGAGTTTCAGTATAATTGAAGGAAAGTCAGTACAAAAGTTGAAGGAGAGACTGGCAAGAATCTTAGCACCAAACATAAGCATCTTGATTTAATTTTTTGTTTTTTTGAGAAAGGGTTTCTCTGTGTAGATTTGAGCCTTTCCTGGAACTCCCTTTGGAGAACAGGCTGGCCTCAGACTCACAGCGATCTACCTGATTCTGACTCCCAAGTACTGGAATTAAAGGTGTGTACCACCACCACTTGACCTAGAATAAATATTATGTGTAATGAGGATACTATGACTTTTTTCTTTCCTGTCTGTATCACCTTGAAATTCATATTGTCAAAGACTGACATATAGGACTTCACAGAGAACATTGAACAGATATGGAGACAGTTAGTATCCTTTAGTTTGCCACTTATAGAAGAACTGTTTTGAGATTTCTCTATTTAGAGTGATTATGTTGGTTATTACTTACAATAAATATTACATGTTATATGTAGTTAGGTTACTCCAAATGTTGAATTTTTTATAATGAAGGGACACTGTATTTGTCAAAAGCTTTTTCTCCATTTAATAAAAGTATCATTTGGTCTCTTTCTTAATAGTCTGCTCTAAAGGTTCTAGAGAGATTAGAAATATAAGGAACATACCTAAACATAATAAAGGCAATTTATAGCATGCCAACAGCCAACATCAAGTTAAATGAAGAGAAAATCAAAGTGATTCCACTAAAATCAGGAACAAGACAAGGCTATCCACTCTTCCCATACGTACCCAACATAGTACTTGATGTTCTAGATAGAGCAATGAGACAACAAAATGAGATTGGGGGATACAAATTGGAAAAGAAGAAGTCAATCTTTCATTTTTTCCAGACGATATGATAGTACATAAACAACCCCAAAAATGCTACCAGGGAACTCCTACAGCTGATAAAGTCCTTCAGTAAGGTGGCAGGATACAAAATAAACTAAAAATAGTCAGTAGCTCTCCTATATACAAATGATAAATGCATTGAATAAAAATCAGAGAAACATCACCCTTTGCACTAAAAACTAGTTGTGATTATTTGCTTATATAGGGACTAGTTTAAAATTTACTTTCATGAATTCTAAGATTAGAAATAAATTGCTGATTGCTGTTTTTGTTCATTTCTGTCTGTAAAATTTTATTGCAGAAATTTTAATCTCAGTCTCATTGGTAGGCAATTTTTTTGTTAATGAGGAATTATGAATACACTTCATTACAAGCACCCAAATAATCCCTTCCTTGTTTGAATAGAGACTATTGTCTATTGCTTTCCTGTGCAGTATGTCTCTAGTTACAGATCTAAGAAGGTTGGTGTGAGAATGAAGAAAATACATACAAATATGACACTGGGACCCAAAGAAAAGCTGGAGTCAGTTGTCTGTGTTCTCTGAGGTGAAACCAGAACACCTTAGAATCTTTGTGTCAGTAATACCTACATTCAAATAGATTTACTGCATGGTGATAATAGAAAGGCAGGGTTACTATCTAAAGCTTGTACACACTCATGCTTGACTCATCTCTGTACTATCTGTCTCTTTAGCCTTAAATTGTTGAGGTCTAAACATCTGAAAAGAGCAAATTATGGTGGAGAGTTTTGTTTCCCTAACTATTAACATCTTCATAAGATCACAAGAAGATTTACAATGTTTCAAGCCTCCAGTGATGAGGGAAAGTTTCTTGCCTTTTTGTATATGTCTATGTCTTGGTCCTTGATATACATCTGCACATGTAAACAGCTCTAGTTAACTCATAGTCCTACTCAGGCCTTATTTTTTTCTCCATATATACTTCTTTTTTTTTCTGATCAAGTCTCATTTATTCAAGAACATTTCAGGGTAGACATAGGGCAAGGGGCGAGGTTTTGAACTTTGTTTGTTTTGAAACTTGTTTTGAACAATGTTTTCTCTGATTGTATCTTCAGGGCCACTTCCACCAGATATGTGAATTGGGGCAACTTTATTCCAGCAGACCTTATTAACAGGGTTAACCATACTCGAGGCTTGGGCATATTTATAATTGCCAAGGACCTGAGGGGTAATAGACCAATAGCCTCCAAAAGAGTCACATAATTCTTTTGCAAAATGGCAGTGAAATAGTTAATATTATGTGTCCCCTCACACTCTTTTTTTCTTCTTGTATTATTATTATATTTGTGTTTTAATTTTACATGACAGGCATGTGTCCCTCTGTCCTTCCCACTCCTGCCCACACCTTCCCTCTATCACTTCCCCTCCATTACCAAATCCTACAGGGCCAAGACTCCCCTGGGGATTCATTTAAACTTGGTAGATTCAGTACAGGCAGGTCCAGTCCCCTCATTCCAGGCTGAGCAAAGTGTCCCTGTGAAAGCCCAAGGTTCCAAATAGCCAGCTCATGCACTAAGGACAGGTCCTGGTCCCACAGCCTGGATGCCTCCCAAGCAGTTCAAGCTAATCAAATGTCTCACCTATCCAGAGGGCCTGATCCAGTTGGGGGCTCCACAGCCTTTGTTTCAGAATTTCTGTGCATCCATTGGTTTGGATATTTCTCCCCATGCTTTTTCCAATCTTGGTCTCAAAATTCATGCTCTTACAGTCCCTCCTCTTCCTCAACAATTGGACACCTGGAACTCCACCTGGGGCCTCGCTGAGGATCTCTGTATCTACTTCCATCAGTTATTGGGTGAGAGTTCCAGCTCGAATGTTAGGGTGTTTGGCCATGTGATCATGAGACTAGGTCAGATCAGGCTTTCTCTCAACCATTGCCAACAGTCTACAGAGGACGTATCATTGTGGATTTCTGGGGACCTCTCCAGCACTCTGCCTATTCCTCTTCTCATGTGGTCTTCATTTATCATGGTCTGTTATTCCTTGTTCTCCCTTTCTGTTCTTGATCCAGCTTTGATCTCTTGCTCACCTAAGCTTTCTTTCCCTGAAACCTTGTCCTTCATCACTCCCACTGTCTTCCAGGTTGTTCAAGTACATCCTATGCTCATGTTTTCTAGGTAGCCTCCCTGGAGTTGTGTAGCAGTCTAGTCATCTTCGTTTTACATTTAGTATCCTCCTATGAGTGAGTACATACCATGTTTGTCTTTCTGAGTCTGGGTTACCTCACTCAGAATGATTTTCTCTAGAGCCATCCATTTGCCTGCAAACCTCATGATGCCATTGTTTCTCTCTGCTGAATAGTACTCCATTGTGTATATGTACCATATGTTCTTTATCCATTCTTCAGTTGAAGGACATCTAGGTTGTTTCTAGGTTCAGCCTATTACAAACAATGCTGATATGAATATAACTGAGCAAATGCCCTCGTGGTATGATTGAGAATTCCTTGAGTATATACAAAAGAGTGCTACAGCTGAGTCTTGGGGGAGATGGATACCCAAGTTTCTAAGGTAGCACCATATTGATTTCCAAAGTGGCTGTATTAGTTTGCATTCCCACCGGCAGTGGAGGAGTGTTCCCCTTGCTCCACATCCTCTACAGCATAAGCTGTCTTCTATGTTTTTGATCTTAGCCATTCTGAAAGTTATGATGGTATCTCAGAGTCGTTTTGATTTGCATTTCCTGGATAATTAAGGGTGTTGAGAAATTCCTTAAATGTGTTCCAGCCATTTGAACTTCCTCTGTTGAGAATTAACTGTTTAGTTCTATAGTCCATTTCATATTTGGACTGTTGGGCATTTTGATGTCTAATTTCTTGAGTTCCTTATATATTCTGGATATCAGCCCTCTGTCAGACTTGGGGTTGGTGAAGAACTTTTCCCATTCTGTTGGCTGTTGCTTTGTCTTTTTGACTGTGTCCTTTGCTCTACAAAAGCTTCTCAGTTTCAACAGGCCCCATATAATGATGAAAATGGATGCAGAGATCATCAGCCAGGCACCAGGTGGAGCTCCAGGTGTCCAATTCTCAAGAAAGAGGATGGACTGTAAGAGCATAAATTGTTGAGACCAAGATTGCAAAAATCATTAGGACAAATAGCCAAATGAATGGAAGCACATGAATTATGAAGCAATGGCTCTGGAGCCCCCAGCTGGATCAGGCCCTCTGGATAAGTGAGACAATTGAATAGCTTGAACTCTTTGGGAGGCATCCATGCTGTGGTACCAGGACCTGTCCTTAGTGCATGAGCTGGCTGTTTGGATCCTGGGGCTTACACAGGGACACTTTGCTCAGCCTGGAATAAGGGGACTGGACCTGCCTGCACTGAATCCACCAGTTTTAAATGAATCCCAAGGGGAGTCTCATGTAGATGTAACCGTCTTGTTAAATAAGAAACACAGAACCGATTGCAGAGTTAAAAGCCACGAGGTCAGAGCAAGAGCGGAAAATCTTACCCTTCACTGTTTCTGCTGTCCTTCCTCTCCGCAAGAGAGCTACTTCTGTGTCTTGTCTTTTTTTTTATAGACTTTCTGTTCTGTTTTCTCATTGGTTGTAAACCCAGCTACATGAATTCCATTAGTGTCATGTCATGATCCAGGATTTTAAATTCTGGAAATTATTGATGATTTTTTTTTTCAATTCAGCTGTCCATTTTTCTTGGCTGTGTATATGTGGCTTCATCTCATCATCCCTTTCTTCTCCACATCGCTTTATTAAATACCAGTTTACTATTGAGAGGGGTGAGCTTCGTTATTCTTCAAGAATAACTTTTTCATCTGCTGTTCCATTGCACATCAGAAGCCATCAGCCCACTTCTTATTCAGCTGCCTTCAAAGAAAAGGGCATGGTACCTTTTCCAGATTGCAAAGGCCACTCACTTCAGGGATGGTACCATATTGTACTGGCTTCAGAAAATTCCTATTGTTAAAGCCACAACCACACTTGTTTTGGCAAAAATCGGTAATCCTTTGTTTCATGTCCTATCTTTCCTATTTGTCGGCAGTTGATTCAAGGATACTTTGTTGTCCAGTGGCTAACTTTTGCCACAATGAAAATTAACTCCATATGCAGTTTCTTCAATGCCCATATTTTCTCTGAAGTAGATTCGTACTGCCAGAAGCCAACATGTCTCATAGTCATAGCATAAAAGAAAAATTCCTAAGTTATTAAAACATTTTAAATGCCATATTCTGTAGATCTCTAAAAGGTTTGAAGATGACCTGTCTATCTAAAATATATCTGTTTGATCTTGAAAACACACCTAATATGACTACAAGTTCAATTGTAATGTCTAACCACTAACTTTCATTTCCAAAATTCCTAATAGTTGGTAATGCTAACATTCAAGGATCAGCAAATTGCATTACATTGTTAAATGAATGGTATAAATACAATATCTTGAGTAAGTTTAGAAATATGTGTATAGCATATTCTAACAATCTCAATCTCAATATAATATAATAAAATATAAAACAATCCAATCCAATGTAAAGTATTTAAAACTAGTAATTGTCTTTTTCTTTTTTCTTTCTTTCATTTTTTTAACAAGCACCTTTTGCCTAACCCTTTTCCTAACCTTTAACAACAACTTGTAACCAACCCTCCAAAACAATGAAAACTATCCCAGACCCAAAAGCCATTAAAAGACCAAAAAAAAAAAAAAAAAAAAAACCACCCACCCCACCCCACCCCTTTGGGAATGTGGGCATCGAATTCTTAAAATTGCTTTCTGCTGGGTATGGGTGAAGTTATCTTTATTCTGAAAAGAAAAATTTTGGGTCAATTGTCAAATTCTAGGAAAGGGAACTTTAATCATTGTTATTCATAATGCCAAAGTTCAGGGTTTATTTTACATCCTTATTCATGTAGTCTTTGAAACTGGATCATCTCAGCTAGTCATCTCAGAATTGCTCTAAGCATTTTGTAGTCCAAAGCTAAGCAGTAGGTGATGTTTGTCAGCTTAGTGATATTTTTTTCCACGTTGAATTGTCGTTCTGTGGCCCGATCTTCTTCCTGGAGATTTCAGTTGATGTTAGACCTGGCCGTGATTTCCTGCAGAAAACTCAGAAGAGACTCGAACACAATGACATGTATAGGCAGGTAATCGAAGCCTTTTTCTAGAATTAAGTAGTACACACTATATGACCATTATTATCTTAACAAAGTTTTATATATATAAATATAATATAAATATACTAAATTTTGATATAAAATTCATACTTTAAAAAGTTTAAAGAATCAGAATAGAAACAAAGAATTGAAATTAGTAATAGAATAGTCCCTTAATTAATTAGGTTTTTCTCCTGTCCCATGTCGGAAGATGGCTCTTTCTTCTGGTATGATACAGGGAGTTTTCATTTTCTTTTTAACAACAGACTTGAGTTTAAAGGAGGAGAGATCCATTCTCCAACTCCAAAGTCAGCTTTAAACTTTAATTGAACTGGGACTATAAGAAGGCCAATAGTATTAATATTTTAGAGAAGAGCAGAAACAAACATTTAGGAAGATTTATGAAATTTTGTAGATGATATACCAACAGGCAATTTTACTCTTTTTCCTGGGACAGATTATATGTCCTTTTTCTTCAGTTGTCTCATTTGTCCAATGTTCTTCAGATTCCTTAGCCTTCATTCTCCTAAAAGACAAAAACAAAAACCCTTCCCCAAGACTAATTTTGGGGAGGTTCCCTTTTGGCAAGTTACCTCTGATTAAATGAAAAGGCATTTATTAATGGTATAAGTGAGTTTAAACTGGATGGTCATGTTGGTTGATGAACTATCACCTCTAATTGAGAGGTCTCTCTTGTTCAAAACAAACCTTTGTCCATTTTGATGGTACCCACAGCATATTTTCTCCTGCAGAAACAAAACAAAACCTCATCCCCAACGTAACACATACCCTGGTTTCCATTCTGATGTGAGCACATCCTAGAAGTATATAGGCTGATTTAATTCTGTAGTTTTGAGAAAATAATTCATTATTTATTTCTATTTTTGTAAGTCCAAAATGTACCTGATTCACTTTCTATCCTAACTTATATTACTAATAGAACTGTCTTATAACATCTTTCAAATTTATACACTTACTAAGTGAGTTTTTCTGAAATCCTTAGCAAAGATAACTATAACTAACTGATCTTCAACTCCCTCAGAGACCCAAGAAGAAATAATACTACTAATAAAAAATAAAAACAAGAAGTGCATTCAAGCAGCTTCCAAAAAACAGTGAGTTGACAGATACAGCCAGCTGCCTGGACAGCCACCTGAGGATTCTCCACAGTGTTGGGTCATCATCTTCAGCCTATAGGCTTAACATATCTGACAGACTCTTTTGAGAACAAGGATGTATTCAAGGTCAACAGTTTGACCTCACATTTGGTGAGAGCAGTCCATGTACCAGAAACACCTTCTCTGTGTAGGTTTGCGCCTTTCCTAGAACTCACTTCCTAGACCAGGCTAGCCTCAAACTCACAGAGATCTGCCTGACACTGCCTCCTGAGTGCTGGTATTAAAGGTGTGTGCCAACACCGCAGGCCACATTCTGGCCTTTTTTTAGTTTTACTTTTATTTTAATTTTTTTGAAGTGCTCTTCAATGACTTGAATGCAGACTATCAATGGTGGCCAGAGTACAATGCAGTCTGTTTTTCCAAAGAGTCTTAAACCTCTAATACAGTTTGGATTCAGAAACAGAATAAAAGCAAGCTGGGCAGTGATATGTCACGTGTCTTTAGTCCCAGAACTCAGGATACAGAAGCAGGCAAATCTCTGTTAGTTCAAGGCCAGCATGGACTACAGAGCAACTTCCAGGACAGCCAGGACAATTACACAGAGAAACTCTGTCCCACCAAAAAAAAAAAGAAGTTGATAAAAGCCCTACTGAATAAAAAATGTGTTTTCAAAATAGACTAAAATGTGGAATTCTATGTCAAAGTGTAATATCACAACTCAGACTTTACATGTAAAATTCAAAAATTATTTTTTAATGTAGATCTAATTTAAATACAACCATATCATTTCATTTCAAGCTTATCCCAGCCACTTTCACTTCAAATCTTCCCATATCCCCAAATCAATAATAACCTATATTAGATAGTTATTATTCATATATATATATACACACACATACACACACACACAAACATATGTATATATATATATACATGTCTTCAGAATGTTAATCCAGCTTTAATGATTATATCTCTTCAGTCTCACCAATTTTCTCTAGACAAGCAATAATAAAGATAACCTATCGCAGAGGGTAACTCTCCTTGTTACAGTATTCATTAGGTATCTCTAGTTGTTTGATTAAGGATTTGAGGTAGAGGGACACTATGAATTATGAAACAGTAATTCAGGAGAGTTCTTCAGTTATGATTGAAGGAAAGTCAGTACAAAAGTTGAAGGAGAGACTGGCAACAACCTTAGCACCAAGCATAAGAATCTTGGTTTAATTTTTTTTTTTAGAAAGGGATTCTCTGAGTAGATTTGTGCCTTTCCTGGAACTCTCTTTGGAGAACAGACTGGCCTCAGACTCACAGAGATCTACCTGACTCTGACTCCTGAGTACTGGAATTAAAGCTGTGTGCCACCACCACTTGACATAGAATAAATATTATGTGTAATGAGGATACTATGACTTTTTTCTTTCCTGTCTGTATCACCTTGAAATTCATATTGTCATAGACTGACATATAGGACTTCACAGAGAACATTGAACAGGTATAGAGACAGTTAGTATCCTTTACTCTGCCACTTATAGAAGAACTGTTTTGAGATTTCTCTATTTACAATGATTATGTTGGTAATTACTTACAACAAATATTGTGTGTTATATGTAGTTATGTTCCTCCCAATGTTGAATTTTTATAGTGAAGGGAGACTGAATTTGTCAAAACCTTTTTCTTCAGTTATGTACTCACTCATAAGAGAGTACTAGATGTAAAACAAAGATGACTAGACTGCTACTCACAACTCCAGGGAGGCCACATAGAAAACAGGACCCTAAGAAAGACACATGGATCACCCCAATGACAGAGAAATGGATGAAATCTAAATGAATAATCAGGACATGAGTTGGGGTAATGAAGAGCAAGGTTCGAGGGAAAGAGAGCTTAGGGGAGCAGGAGATCCCAGCTGGACCAAGAATAGAAAGGGAGAACAAGGAATAAGAGACCATGATAAATGAAGACCACATGAAAACAGGAAGAAGCAATCTGCTAGACAGTGACCCAGAAATCCGAAAAGATAGCCCCACTGTAGAATACTGGCAATTGTAGATGTAACCATCTTGTTAAATAAGAAACACAGAGCCAGTTGCAGAGTTAAAAAACCATGAGGTCAGAGCAAGAGCAGAAAACCTTACCCTTCACTGCTTCTGTTGTTGACCTTCCTCTCCTCTAGAGACCTATTTCTGTGTGTCCTTTCTTTTTAATAGACATTCTGTTCTGTCTTCTCATTGGTTGTAAACCCAGCCACATGACCTCCTCATCACTGCCTGTTTGTACAGACCTCCAGGTCTTCTATGGTTGGTATTGAGATTAAAGGCATATGTCTGCCATGCTGGCTGTGTCCTTGAACACACAGAGATCTGCCTGCCTCTGCCGCCCAAGTGCTGGGATTAAAGGCGTTCACCACTACCACCCAGTTTCTGCTCTGGCTTTCTCTGATCTCAAGGCAACTTTATTAACATACAAATAAAATCACATTTCAATACAAAAACATCACTATATTTCCCCTTTTATATTTAAATAAAAAAAAGAATAAAAGGAAAAAGTTATAACTAATATAAGAATAACTATATACAAAATTACAATAATTATATATACCATATATACAAACAATTAATACCTAAACAGTGTCTACTCAATTTGCATCAGACAAATGCAGAGAAAATAATTCATTATTTATTCTATTTTTGTAAGTCCAAAATGTACCTGATTCACTTTCTATCCTAACTTATATTACTAATAGAACTGTCTTATAACATCTTTCAAATTTATACACTTACAGCTCTAAGTGAGTTTTTCTGAAATCCTTAGCAAAGATAACTATAACTAACTGATCTTCAACTCCCTCAGAGACCCAAGAAGGAAATAATACTACCTAATAAAAAATAAAAATAGGAAGTGCATGCAAGCAGCTTCCAAAAAAATGTGAGTTGACAGATACAGCCAGCTGCCTGGACAGCCACCTGAGTATTCTCCACAGTGTTGGGTCATCATCTTCATCCTATAGGCTTAACATATCTGACAGACTCTTTTGAGAACAAGGATGTATTCAAGGTCAACAGTTTGACCTCACATTTGGTGAGAGCAGTCCATGTACCAGAAACACCTGAATTCTATTAGTGTCATGTCATGATCTAGGATTTTAAGTTCTGGAAATTATTGATGTTTTTTTCAATTCAGCTGTCCATTTTTTCTTGGCTGTGTATATGTGGCTTCATCTCAGCATCCCATTCTTCTCCACATCCCTCTATTAAATACCAGTTTACTATTGAGAGGGGTGAGCTTAGTTATTCTTCAAGAATAACTGTTTTATCTGCTGTTCCATTACATATCAGAAGCCATCAGCCCACTTCCTATTCGGTTGCATTCGAAGAAAAGGGCATGGTACCTTTTCCAGATTGCAAAGGTCACTCACTACAGGGATGTCACCATATTGTCCTGGCTTCAGAAAATTCCTTTTGTTAAAGCCACAGCCACACTTGTTTTGGCAAAAATCGGTAACCCTTTCTTTCATGTCCTATCTTTCCTATTTGTTGGCAGTTGATTCAAGGATACTTTGTTGTCCAGTGGCTAACTTTTGCCACAATGAAAGTTAACTTCATATGCAGTTTCTTCAATGCCCATATTTTTTCTGAAGTAGATTGGTACTGCCAGGAGCCAACGTGTCTCAAGGTCATAGCATAAAGGAAAATTCCTAGGTTATTAAAACATTTATAATGCCATATTCTGTAGATCTCTGAAAGGTTTGAAGATGACCTGTCTATCTAAAATATATCTGTTTGATCTTGAAAACACACCTAATATGACTACAAGTTCAATTGTAATGTCTAACCGCTAACTTTCATTTCCAAAATTCCTAAAAGTTGGTAATACTAACATTCAAGGATTAGCAAATTGCATTACATTGTTAAATGAATGGTATAAATACAATATCTTGAGTAAGATTAGAAAGATGTGTATAGCATATTCTAACAATCTCAATCTCAATATAATATAACACAATATAAAACAATCCAATCCAATGTAAAGAATTTAAAGTTAGTAATTGTCCTTTTCTTTTTTCTTTCTTTCATTTTTTTAACAAGCACCTTTTGCCTAATCCTTTTCCTAGCCCTTAACAACAACTTGTAACCAACCCTACAAAGCAATGAAAACTATCCCAGACCCAAAAGCCATTAAAAAACCAAAAAAAAAAAAACCACCCACCCCACACCACCCCTTTGGGAATGTGGACGTCATATTCTTAAAATGGCTACCTGATGGGTATGGGCGAATTTATCTTTATTCTGAAAAGAAAAATTTTGGGTCAATTGTCAAATTCTAGGAAAGGTAACTATATTCTTTGTTATTCATAATGCCAAAGTTCAGGGTTTATTTTACATCCTTATTCATGATTCATGTAGTCTTTGAAACTGGATCATCTCAGCTAGTCATCTCAGAATTGCTCTAAGCACTCTGTAGTCCAAAGCTGAGCTGTAAGTGATGTTTGTCAGCTTAGTGATATTTTTTTCCATGTTGAATTGTTGTTCTGTAGCCCCATCTTCTTCCTGGAAATTTCAGTTGATGTTAGGCCTGGCCATGATTTCCTGGAGAAAACTGAGAAGAGACTCGAACATAATGACATGTATAGGCAGGTAATTGAAGCCTTTTCTCTAGAATTAATTAGTACACTATATGACCATTATTATCTTAACAAAGTTTTATATATATATATAGTAAATTTTGATATAAAATTCATACTTTAAAAAAGTTTAAAGAATCAGAATAGAAACAAAGAATTGAGATTAGTAATAGAATAGTCTCTTAAATAATTAGGTTTTTCTCCTGTCCCTTGTCAGAAGATAGCTCTTTCTTCTGGTATGATACAGGGAGTTTTCATTTTCTTTTTAACAACAGGCTTGATTTTAAAGGAGGAGAGAGCCATTCTCCAACTCCGAAGTCAGCTTTAAACTTTAATCGAACTGGGACTACAAGAGGACCAATAGTATTAATATTTTAGAGAAGAGCAAAAACAGACGTTTAGGAAGATTTATGAAATTTTGTAGGTGATATACCAATAGGCCATTTTACTCTTTTTCCTGGGACAGATGATATGTCCTTTTTCTTCAGTTGTCTCATTTGTCCAGTGTTCTTCAGATTCCTTAGCCTTCATTCTCCTAAAAGACAAAAACAAAAACCCTTCCCCAAGACTAATTTTGGGGAGGTTCCCTTTTGGCAAGTTACATCTGATTAAATGAAAAGGCATGTATTAATGTTATAAGTGAGTTTAATCTGGATGGTCATGTTGGTTGATGAACTAACACCTCTTCTAATTGAGAGGTCTCTCTTGTTCAAAACGAACCTTTATTAATTTTGATGGTACCCAAAGCATATCTTCTCCCGAAGAAACAAAACCAAAACCTCGTCCCCAATGTAACACATACCGTGGTGTCCATTCTGAGGTCAGCACATCCTAGAAGTATATAGGCTGATTTAATTCTGTAGTTTTTTTCTGTTATCCATTGTCTCTCTACAACTGTTGTTTCTTTCTTATTGCCACTGAGATAATTCAAAGTTAATAGAGCATTGTGCAGTCTATTTCTGGGGGTTTTTTTTACCCCTTTCTGTTTATGTATCATGTCCTTTAGAGTACTGTAGGATCTTTATATAACTGCTTGGCATGTAGGACTATGTGATATACCTGTAATATGCTTTATATTATAATAAGCAAAAACAGTTTCATTTTAATAGAGACATATGCTGGAGCATTGTCAGTTTTAATTTGTGCAGGTGTCCCCTAACTGTCATGATAGAACTCTCATCTATCTGATGGAAGAAGATGAAGAGATCTACACCCAATCCCCAGGTGTAGTTCTGGGAGTCCAATCAGTGAGAGGGAGGAAGCTTATATGAGAAAGAAATATTGAGACCATGGTTGGAAAAAGCATAGGACAAATACCCAAAATAATGGAAACAAATGAACTATGCAACAATAACTGAGGAGTCCCCATGGAACTGGATCAGGCCCTCTGGATAAGACAGACAGTTGATGAACTTGAACTTAGGAGGCCCTCAGACAGTGGTACTGGGACCTGTCCTTGATACATGGGGTGGCATTTTGGAGCCTGGGGCCTATGCTGGGACACTTTGTTCAGCCTAGGTGAAGGGAGAACCTTACTGGACTTGCCTTGACTGAATCTACCTGGCTGAGCTGAATCCCCAAGGGGAATCCTTGTGCTGGAGGAGATGGGAAAGGGAGGTGGAATGGGGGGAGAGGAAGGGGACAGGAGAAGGAAGGACAGGGGAACACATGCTGATATGTAAAATTAAATTGATCATAAAATTTTAAAAAATAAGCAAAAAATAATAAGCTTCTCCCATCAGAGTGATTTTAAAAAATCTCTTTTTGCAAGCTTTATGGACTCTGATTTCTGCCCCCAGCATGTAACAGGATCCTCATAAATTCTGATTTGTTTCAATGGAAACACTTTTGCAACTCACAAACATATCTGTTACAGTAGTTTATGTTAAAAAATTTCCCCCCATTTTAAATGGGGCAGTTCCCTTCCACTCAAACAAGCAAACCTTCCAAATAAGAACAGCAAGACTGAGAAGAAAATAATACTAGTTGGACTCAATATACATTACATGAATTCTAGTAAGTCACCAAAATCATTTATGTGCTTCTATAAAAATACACCAAAGGGCACAGGTGGCATTTATTTGTTATTAGATTAGCCAGATAAAGATTAGAATTCTGAGATTGGAACAGACTAATCACAACTCTATATTTTGGATCAAACATGGTGATTTCTACCTTTCCTATTCATCTTCTTTGCTTTTAGCATCTGAAAGTGGATAATCAATAAAGAATAGCTAGCTGGTGAGTCTTTCCAAATGGCAAAGAGCAGGAGCCATGCTCAATACTTGGGAAGAGTCATGAAGAGAAGTGATAAATTTTTTTCAAATAAGTTAAGTGATTCTCTGCTCAAAAGCATCATTTTCAGCATTTTTTGCAAGTTTATGATCAGATTCCTCTGTTCCCAGAAAGAGATGTTCACGAAAAAAGAGATGTGCAGCTTAGCTCATATACATGCTAGCTCATTACCCCCCCCCAAAAAAAACCATTCAAACAAACAAACAAATTCCCACTTATGAAAGAAGTGATTTTATATGTCCTGCCTTGTGAAAGCACCCATTTCCATGGCGCATCCCAACCCATATTTTTCTAGGTAGAAGAAACTGACATGCTGAGAGGCTAAACTGCCAAATACATAACCAAGAATTTCCTGGGTGTTCCTGCTGTCCTCCCCTTGATTTGCACTCTGTTCCTCAGACCTGCATTCTAAACCTGTACCTGTGGTTATTTCAATTAATAGCCCAAGACCTTTTTCTTCATGGATACCCTTGGATGCAGCTGAAAATGGCCTGTTAAGGAGAAAATCAAAGTGACTTTTCACATGTGATAAGTTCTATTTACTTTTGAAGGAGGAAATTTGTCAAAGATATGTTTACAGAAACCTTAATGAAGAGGCTCAGAAGTTAGGGGGAAACCAACAAGCTTTCACAGGGATGCGTGTACATCAGCCCTGGAGTTAATCTCCAAACTGAGTTATCTAGTGGGACACATTGCCATTCATTACTTATACCCCCACTAACCTGGAATTTAAGATACTACTTTGCTCTCAGGAGTAAGGAGATTCTTCTGCCCTTCAATGAAGGACATAGAATAAGACTGAAATTCAAAGTCATGGCAGTGAATTCAGATCCAATTCCACATAGCTGAAAATTTTAATGGTCAGGAAATTCAAAGAAAAATACACCATTGAAGTGAAGCTTGTTGTATATAACACATTGGAAGGAAGAATTTAGCATAGCACTTGACATGGCAAGACAATATTAGGCGACATTTGTTGACAGGGTGAAGTGTTGTGTGAGTCTATGGGTTTCTCTGTGTCTTTGTAAAACTTTGGCAAGGAAACACAGGTTGGATTGAGAAGGAAGTAGGATCTCTTCTTCTGAGACAAAGATGAGCATTTCATGAAATACACATCTCACTGACTGGTTAAAACCCCTCTGTCATAGAGCACTTTCTTGACATCTATATTGCATAGAGTTATGAGTTACAGCAACTAAGAATGGGAAAAATTGATCATAGCCCTCAGTTCCAGGTAATAGTTCCATTTTTGGAAAATCAAGGTAGGAACTCAGGTAACCATATCACATCCACAGCCAAGAGCAGAGATAAACAAAATTACCCATGCTGCCCATTTCTTTATGCTTATGAACTAGGTTCTTCATACTTACACAGTATAGGTTGCAGAAAATGAAATCATTCTGCTCATTTTTAGGGAGTCTTATCTTAATTAACAATTAATAAAATCCCTCAGAGACATGTTCAAAGAAAATCTTATCTATATAAATCCTCATTGATGGTCTGTTTTCCCAAGTGACTAGTTTCATTCATTCTGATAATGAAAACTAAGGATCACACTGCCTCAGCATCACTGCGAGGATTTAAGGAGATTTCTGCCTGCATTCAGACCTGTGGTCCTCAAGCTGTGGGTCACCACCCCATTGGGGGATGCATATCAGATATCCTGTACATCAAATATTTGAATTGTGATTCATAATATTAGCAAAATTGTTTCATTGTTTCTTAACTTAATGTTTAGGTTTCACCACAACATAAGGAACTATTGTTAGTGCTATTTAAAGAGACAGAGAATTGGAAAAATTAAGAACCATTGATTTAGAGTGTCTAGTGGAACCCTAGTGTCTATTTTCCTACATATGAAGTGGCTTGCATAGGATTATCCTGAATATCCATTGCTCTATAGGAAATTCATGTTCTGTGCATAAGACTCCAGCTGTCTGGCCATGTTGTCTTCCCAGTAACAGCAGAACACTTTGAGCTACTCAAAAGAGAGTAAAACACCCACTACACTCATGCTGATGACACAGATTTTACTCCCACTGAGCTCCATGACTGTATACTACTACTATGAGTACTTGTTCCTAAGCTGTGTCATCCTCTTCCTGTGGAATAACTCTGCCTAGCTGTTCACTATAGACTCATTAACAGGAATATTGCTTAGCCAGTGTCCTTCTCAGTCAGCATTAAGTCTATAATGTCTTGTGGCTAAGGAGACAAGGAGATGCAGGCAATTACAATGAACTATAGCATACATAAATTTCTAATATTATTACCTTGTGTACATAAAATTTCAGCAGGAGATAAACATTCAGTTCCACACATGGACATATCTAAACGATGTCCAATCAACTGGAGAGAGATCTTTGGCTTTGGATAAATAATTTACTGAAGGGTTCCTCTTGTATCTCAGCAGTGGCTCCTGCTAAGGTTAGCTTGTCTTCTATTGTATTATGAGGAATGCCCATTAGCAGGGAAGCAATGTCAGTTCCCATGACATCTGCAGCTCTTCCCTGGACATTCTATTGTATCCTGGAGATCACTGGCCACCTCTGTGATGTCACCTTTCTTGTGGCAACTCCAAGTGCCTGTGGAAGTTTATTCATTATCTTCACCATGTACTAATGAACATGATGGCATAATGTAGAGTCTAGTTCAGAAAGAGTATGGAAAGGGTAGAGATATCAGAGAATTACAGAAGAAAGCTGACCTTCAACCTCAGTGTAAAACATCAAGAAAGAAATGGTCAAGGGAACTGTGTAATGCGTTTTGTGCAGGAAAAAGGAAGCTTCTTGGAAGAAGTGGGCTTGAACTGAGTCTTCCAGTAATAGGGCACATAAAGCTGCAGTTTCTGTGAACAAACACAGCTCCCTGCTTGTCATGGCTCCTGAAATTCAAGGTTTCCTGGATATTAATTGTTCTGGCTCAGAGGTCAGGAACTGGTAAGGTCAAAGCTTTATGCTAGGAACACTGCTTTTGTTCCATTTGGGGGGATAGGCATTGATGAATGAACATGAGATCAACATTAAGAGGGAGGGATTAATGAGATGTGCCAATTTCAAGGCAGAACATCACTGTACTTCAACAACACTGGGTAAAGTTTGGTACTTCCCAGATGCTCTGTGTGTCCTAGGTTGTCAGTGAGGTGACTTGTTGAGTCTGGTGACAGTGTTCTGCACTTATATGTCTTCTCTATCAATAGTTATATGGTTAGAGCAAACTGTCAAGATATTTTAGGAACCTCTAAATGGCGGGGGTGATTGTGAACTATGGCAATTTTCTCCTGATTCATAAACCCACAGGCTTGTGCACTCAGCAGCCAAGTTGAGTTCTGAGACTGTAGCTGTGAATAAGCCTGAAGAGGCTATCTTCTTCATTACTTGGTGCAATGCTAAGAAGGCAGTCAGAATGTGTTAGCTGAGATGAACACTTCCTTCAAATAGAGAAGTCAGCTGAGTTTCCCAGAGGGGGCTGCTGAAGCATGGGACAAAATAATATGGGCTCTCACTGATTCATTGGTAAATAGGCTTTCTGAAACATTTGACTAGGACTCAGGGAGGTTGGTCCATAATCTTTGCCTTGTCATACTGCAAGTTAATTTGTGTTCTTCTACCGACAAGGAGCACCAGGGAGACACCATCCCAACAAACCTTCCTCACCAAGATGCAGGTGAAGTAGAAGGTGAAGAGACTGACCAGTGAGCTACTAAAAATGACCATTGAAAGAAATTAGCAGTGAGGTCGCTTGACCTTCATCACAGAAGAGTACATGAAGAATAGGTTTTCATTCTTTCAAACACTGTGCTTTCAATCTCAGGTCCACCTTGTCATCAGTAATACATTTTATGTAAGGTCTGTGTTTCTGGTAGGCTGCATCTTCAGGTATTCATTTGCCCAAAACCATGTCTTTGAATTCTTCCCAAAGGCAGAACCTCAAATGTGGGCAGGAATGACATGAGATTAAATACTATTCTGCCCCCTCTAAAAAGAAAAAAAAACAGAGCCTGTGGCATAAATAAAGTGTGGTACATATGCACAATGGAGTTCTATTCAGCAGAAAAAAACAATGAAATCATGAGGTTTGCAGGCAAATGGATGGAATTAGAAAAATCATACTGAGGGAAGTAACCCAGACTGAGAAAGACAAACAGGTTTTTCTAATTTCTTGTCTTCTCTATGTTTATATTAGATATTAGACCTTTATCTAGTGAGAATTTTTGTTTTAATTATCTGATTTCTTGTGTTCAATTAGTATAGTTTGGATATTGGAACATTATCACAGGAGAATTTTGGTGTTATTTAATTAATTGTGTTCTATAAATATTTGTCTGATATAAGACCTTTATCAGATGAGAATATTTGTTTTATTTAATTATATCTTCTATGTATATTTTGGATATGATACCATTAAGAGATGTGAGTTTTTATTCTATTTATCTGTTTTCTTGTGTTTAATAAGTGTAATTTGGAGATAGAACCTTTACTGAGGAGATATTTTGTTTTTTCTTATTTCTTGGTTCAAACATATTTTAGATGTTAGAATTTTAACAGAGGAGAATTTTTGTTTTCTTTATGTAATTATATTCAATATTAAAATTTTTG
>NW_023412053.1:0-7692 GCF_903995425.1 Onychomys torridus
TTGGATCATTTCCTAGGTTGCTCTTCCTTATAGCAACACAATGTGTTGGACTCCATTTTCCAGAATGCTTTTCTCTGTATTGTCCATCTATCAAAATTAATTTCCCATCATGACTTTTGAATCATAAGGAAAGTTACTGTTTCCTCTTTTTGCCATCAGAATGCTTTAAACTCCATTTCCGAGGATGCCTTTTTCCATAGCACCATGACATTTGGAGTTTCCAATTTCATCAGGTAACTGGAGGGGGAGCCATGCCGATTTGAACCTGGACACCAGAGAGGGAGCGAGTGTGATTTCATCCATAACACTCGAGGGGGGACCAGTCTGATTTCATCAGGGCACTTGAGGGGAAGACAGGCCGATTTCATCCCTGACACTAGAGGTGAAGCTAGGCCAATTTCATCAGGGCACTGGATGGGTAGACAGCCTGATTTCATAAGGGCACTGGAGGGGGAACCAGGCTGATTTTATCACGACACTGGAGGGGAAGCCAGGCTTATTTTATCACGACACTGGAGGGGGAGCTAGGCTGAATTCATCAGGGCACCGGAGGGGAACCCATGCTGGTTTCATCCCTGACAATGCAGGGTGAGACAGACCTATTTCCTCCCTGACAATGCAATGTCAACCAGGCTGATTTCATCCCTGACACTGGAGGGGGAGCCAGGCTGATTTTATACCCAACACAGGAGGGGGCGCCAGGCTGATTTCATAGGGGCTCTGGAGGGGGAGCCAGTCCAATTACTTCAGGGCACTAGAGGGGGCGCCATGCCAATTTCATCAGGACACTGGAGGGGGATCCAGGTCGATTTCACCAGGATACTGGAGGGGGAATCAAGACAGTTTCATCCCTTACTCTGGAGGTGGAGACATGCTGATTTCATCAGGCAACTGGATGGAGAACCACGCTGATTTCATCCCTGACACTGGAGGGGGAGACTGGCCGATTCCATCAGGGCACTAGAGGGGGTGTCAGGACGAATTCATAAGGGCACTGTAGGGAGAGCCAGGTGTATTTGACCCTGGACACTGGAGAGGGAGTCAGGCCAATTACATCCCTGACACTGGAGTGTCAACCAGGCTGATTTCATCAGGGCACTGGAGGGGGAACCAAGCCAATTTCATCCCTAACACTGGAGAGGGAGACTGGCTGATTCCATCAGGGCACTAAAGGGGATGCCAGGCCAATTTCATGAGGGAATTGGAGCGGGACCCAGGCAGATTTGATCCAGGACACTGGAGGGGGCCTGAGGCCGATTTCATCCCAGATACTGAGGGGGAGCCAGGGTGACTTAATCCTGCACACTACAGTTGAAACAGGTTGATTTCATCTCTGACACTGGAGTGGGAGCCAGACTGATTTTATACCTGCACTGCAGGGAAAACCATGCCTTTTTCATCAGGGCACTGTAGGGGAACCCAGCCAGATAAGATACCTGACTTGGAGGGGGAGCAAGGCTGATTTCATCTGGAAATGGGAAAGGGAGGCATACCGATTTCATCAGGGCTCTGCAGGGGGAGCCAGTCCAATTTCATTCCAAACACTGGAGGGGGAACCAGGCCTATTTCATCAGGGTATTCAAGGGGGAGCCACGCCAATTTCATGCTGGGCACTGGAGGGGAAGCTAAACCTATTTCATTCTTAACACTGGAATGTGAGTCAGGACAATTTCTTCTGGACACTGGAGCGGGAGTCAGGCTGATTTTACACCAGCACTGTTGGGGGACCCAAGCCGATTTCATCAGGTCACTGTAGGGGTACACATGCTGATTTCATCCCTGACACTGGAGCGGGAGCCAGGCTGATTTCATCTGGAGACTGGAAGGGTAGCCAGGCTGATTTCATCAGGGCACTGGTGGGGGACCCAGGCTGATTTCCTCCTGGACACTGGATGGGTAGCCAGGCTCATTTCATCTTGGCACTGGAGGGGGACTCAGGCATATTTCATCAGGGCACTGTAGGGCTATCCATGCTGATTTCATCCCTGACACTGGAGGGGGAACCAGGATAATTTCATTAGGGCATTGGTGGGGGACGCAGGCCGATTTCAGCATGGACACTGGAGGGAGAGCCAGGCTGATTTCATCAGGACACTGGACGGGGGCAGGCTGATTTCATGAGGGCACCCAAGGGTGACCCAGGTCGATTTCATCCCTGACACTGGAGGGGGAGCCAGGCTGATTTCATCAGAGCACTGGTGTTGGAGACAGGCCAATTTCAGCATGGACACTGGAAGGGGAGCCAGGCTGGCTTCATGAGGGCACTGGAGGGGAGCCCATGATGATTTCATTCCAGACACTGTAAGGAGATCCAAGTTGATTATTTCAGGGTACAGTTGGGGGACCCAGGCTTATTTCAACAGGGTACTGGAGGAGGAGCCAGGTCAATATCATCCCTGACACTGGAGGTGGAACCAGACTGATTTAATCAGTGCCATGGAGGTGGAGACAGGCCGATTTCATCCCTGACAAAGGAAGTGGACACAGGACGATTTCATCCCTGACTCTGGAGTGGGAGCCAGGCTGATTTCATCCACACACTGGAGAGGAGCCAGACCCATTTCATCCTGGACCCTGGAGGGGGATCCAGGCTAATTTTGTCAGGGCAGTGGAGGGGACCCAGGCCGATTTCATCAGGGCACTCTAGGGGCACCCAAACTGATTTCATCCTGGACACTGAAAGTGGAGCCTTACCAATTTCATCCCAGATATTGGAGGAGGAGCCACGGTGATTTCATCCTGGACACTGGAGTGGAGCCAGGCTGATTTCACCCCTGACTTGGTTGGGGAGCCAAGACGATTTCATCTGGAAACTGGGAAGGGAGCCATGCTGATTTCATCAAGGCTCTGCAGGGGGAGACTGGCCAATTTCATCAGGGCACTGGAGGGGGAGCCAAGCCGATTTTATCCCTGACAATGGAGGGGGAGCCATGCCGATTTTATCAAGGCACTGGAGGTTGTGCCAGGCCGATTTCATCAGTGCATTTGAGGGGGAGAGAGGCCGTTTTCATACATGAAACTGGACAGGGAGACATGCCAATTTCATCAGGGCACTGGAGGAGGAGCAAGGCCAATTTTCATCCCTGACACTGGACAGGGAGACAGACTGATTTCATCCCTGACAGTGGAGGGGGACTCAGGCCATTTTCATCAGGGCATTTGTTGGGGAGCAAGGCCGATTTCATCCTGGACATTGGAGGACGACAAAGTCCTATTTCAACATGGCACTAAAGGAGGACTGAGGTTGATTTCATCCCAGACACTGGAGGCAGAGCCAGGCCAATATCATCAGGGTACTGGCCGTGGAGCCAGGCACATTACATCGCAGACACTGGAGGGGGACCAAGGCCAATTTCATTAGGGCACTGGATGGGGAAAACTACTGATTTCATCCTGGACACTAGAGGGGGACCCTGGCTGATTTCATCCCTGACACTGGATGAGGACCCAGGTTGATTTCATCAGAGTATTGGAGGGGAGTCCGCCTGATTTCATGCTGGACACAGGAGGGGATCCAGGCCGATTTCATCAGTGCACTGGAGTGGGAGCCAGGCCGATTTCTTCCTGACACTGGAGTGGGAGTCAGACTGATTTTATGTCAGCACTGCAGGGGGAACCAAGACAATTTCATCAGGGCACTGTAAGGGTGCACATGCTGATTTCATCTCTAACACTGGTTGGGGAGCCAGGCCAATTTCATTAGTGCACTGGAGAGGGAGCCATGATGATTTCATCCCAGATACTGGAAGGGGATCCAAGATGATTATTTCATGGCCCAAGAGAAGGACCCAGGAGGATTTCATCAGGGCACTGGAAGAGAAGACAGGCCTATTTCATCCCTGACACTAGAGGGGGACTCAGACTGATTTCATCAGTGCAATGGAGCGGGAGACAGGCAGATTTCATCCCTGACACAGGAAGGGGACACAAGCCAATTTCATTCCTGAGTCTGGAGTAGAAGCCAGGCCGATTTCATCCCAGACAACTGAGGGAATCCGGGATGATTTCATCCTGGACACTGTAGGGGGAGCCAGGCTGATTTCATCTGGACACTGGATGGGGAGCCAGGCTGATTTTATACCCACACTGCAGGGGGACTCAGGCCTATTTCATCAGGGAACTGTAGGGGTACCCACCCAGATTACATCCCTGACAGTGGAGGGTGGAGCCAGTCCAATTAGATCCAGACACTGGAAGGGGAGCCAGGCCGATTTCATCATGGCACTGGAGCGAGACCAAGGGTGATTTCATCAGGGCACATGAGGGACACCCAGGACTATGTCATCCTGGACTCTAAAAGGGTAGCCAGGCTGATTTAATCAAATCACTGGAGGGGAAGAGGCCGATTATATAGGGCACTGGAGGAGATCCAGGCCGATTTCCTCAGAGCATTGGAGGGGGAGCCAAGCCGATATCATGCTGGACACTTGAGGGGGACCCAGGCCCTTCTCTTCTGGACACTGGAGTGGGAGCCAGGCTGATTTTACACCAGCCCTGCAGGGGGAACCAAACTGATTTCATCAGGGCACTGTAGGGGTACACATGCTGATTTCATCCCTGACACTGGAAGGGGAGCCTGGCTGATTTCATGCGGACACTGGAGGGCGAGCCAGGCCGATTCCATTAGGGCACTGGTGGGAGACCCAGCCTGATTTCAGCATGGACATTGGAGGGAGAGCCAGGATGGTTTCATCAGGGCTCTGTAGGATGAGTAAGGCCGATTTCATCAGGGCAGTTGAGGGGGAGACAGACAGATTTCATCCCTGACACATGAGTAGGAGCCAGGGCCGATTTCATCTGGACAGTTGTGAAGAGGCTGGCTGATTTCATTCCTGGACAATTGAGGGGGAGCCAGGCCGATTTCATACAGACAGTAGCAGGGAAGCCAGGCTGATTTTATACCCGCACTGCAGGTGGTCCCAGGCCTATTTATCAGTGGCACTGTAGAGGTACCAGCCCAATTACAACCCTGTCACTAGAGGGGAGAGCCAAGGCCGATTTCATCCAGACACTGGTGGGGGAGCCAGGCTGAATTTCATCAGGGCACAGGAGGGACACCCAGGCCAATATTATCCGGGACACTGGAAGGGTAGGCAGGCTGATTTAATCAGTAGTGCACTGGAGGGGAAAGAGGCTGATTTAGTCAGGGCACTGAAGGGAGCCAGGCCGATTCCAATCCGGGCAGTGGAGGGGGAGCCAGGCTTGATTTAATCAGGGCTCTGTAGGGGACTGTACAGGCCAAATACATCCCTGACACTTAATGGGAGTCCAGGCCAATTTTCTTCTGTACACTGTTGGGGGAGGCAGGCTGATTTAATCAGGGCACTGGAAGGGCAGCCTGTCTGATTTCATTAGGGAACTGAAGGTAGAGGGAAGGCCGAATTCCATCAAGGCACTGAAGGATGACCAGACCAATTTCCATCTGGGCACTGGAGTGGGAGCCAGGACACATCACCCCTTTACAACTGGATGGGGAGCCAGGCCGATTTTCATCAGGGGACTGGAGGGGGGGCAATACCCATTTCATCAGGGCACTGGAGGGGAGATAGGCTGATTTTGTCAGGACACTGGAAGGGGACCCATGTTGATTTTATCACTGACAAGGGAGGGTGAGCCAGGCTGATTTCATCCCTGTCACTGGAGGGGACCCAGGTTGAATTTATACCCAACAATGGAGGGGGGGCAGGCGATTTCTTCAGAGCACTGGACAGGGAGCCAGCCTGATTTCATCAGGACACTGGAGGTGGACCCAGGCTGATTTCCTCCCAGATACTGGAGCTGGAGCCAGGCTGATTTCATCCCTGACACTGGAGGGTGAGCCAGGCCTATTTGATCAGGGCACTCAGTCGGCACCTGGAGGGGTGAGCCAGGCCGAGTTTTCATCATGCACTGGTAGCTGTTGAGATAGGCCTTTTCCATCCCTGAGAACAGGGGAGGAAGCCAGGCCGATTTTCATCAGGGAACTAGAGTGAAGGAGACCAGGTCAGTTTCATAACTGAACACTGGATGGGGAAGACAGGCTGAATTTCATCCCTACGAGTGGAGGGACCCAGGCCATTTTTCAGTACAGGGCATTTTTTATGGAACGCCAGGCCCGAATTCAATCCTGGACACGGAGGAGGACAAGTCTGATTTCATCATGGCACAAAGGAGGACATGGCTGATTTCATCCCAGACCAGCTGCGGAGGGGGATCGGGAGACTTACATAGGGCACGGAATGAGGGAGAGCCAGGCTGATTATCATTCTGGCTGATTTCATCAGGGCCCTGGGGGGGATAACAGGCCGATTTCATCCAGGTCACTGGTGGGGAGCCTAGTGCCGATTGGGTTCCTGAAACTGGACGTGGGACGCTCAGGGCGATTTCCTTCCCTGATACTGGAGGGGAGGCCTAGGCTGAAATTTCATCTCTGACACTGGAGGGTTGGAGTGAAGCCAATTTGATCAGGGCACTAGAGGGTGAGCTAAGCTGATATCATCCTGAAAGCAGGGGAGGGTACCAGGCCAATTTCATCAAGAGCAACTGGAGGGTGGAGCAGGCGATTTCATAAGGAACTGTAGGGGTGCCAGGTCCAATTTTCAGGCAATGGAGGTGACCAGGAATGATTTCCCTCTTGTAACGATGGAAATGGGAGCTAGGCTGATTCATCAGAGCACCTGGGAGAGGTTATCCCTCGACTAGTATAGATCAGGGCACTCTGGGGGAGGATCTGGCTTGAATTCCAGACGTAGCGCTGGAGTGGTGCATTTGGAAGTTATGGGGCCCGCGGCGCAAGGTCGCGGAGCGGTGTGTTGGAACTGCGGTAGTGAGTCTGAGAGTCTGTAGAGGCTTGGAGGCGATTCCCATCAGGACAATTGGGAGGGGGAGCGAGGTCGATTGTCATCCTTACACTGGAAGGGGAGACAGGTCATTCTCATCAGGGCATGGAGGGGCGCAGCCAGGCCATTTCATCAGGAACTTAGGGGGAACGCCAAGCTGATTTCATCCCGACACTGGAGGGGGAGACTGGCCATTCTTGAGGGCAGTAGAGGGTGTTGCAGGGCTGTTTTTTCATCAGGGCCTGAAGGGGGAGCAGGAAGATTTCAAACCTGGTCCCTGGAGAGAGCCATGGCCGATTTCATCTCCAACACTAGTGGGGGACCTCAGGTCTGAATTACTATCAGGGCACGGGTGGGGCAGCCCGAGAGCTGATTTCATTCCTATCATGCAGGGGTGAGCACGTTGAGTTTCCATTCCTGAGGACTGGAGCTGTCACTCCGGCTGCTTTGCTAGACATGCTCTGCAGGGGAAACAGGCCTATTTTCAGGGCAGCTGGTGAGGGCAACACAGACTGATTTCATCCTGTACAACGAAGGGTGAGCCAGTGCCAATTTCATCTCAAGATCTAGTGGGGGAGCCAGGGTGATTTCAGTCATGGTCACTAGAGGGGAGCCAGCTTGATTTCCATCCTGGTCACTTGGAAGGGGGAAGCCAGCAGATTTTCATCTCTGACACCAGGAGTGGGAGCCAGGCTGAATTTTATACCTCAACTGCATGGGAAAACCCAGGCTTATTTCTTAAAGGGCACTTGGAGGGCGGATCCAGGTCAGTTTCATCAGAGCCTGGAGGGTGAGCTGGCAGATTACAACAGGGCAGTGGAGGGGGGATCCATGCCGATTTCATCCCAGACTCTGCAAGGAGATACCAGGCCGA